>NW_026599327.1:0-277777 GCF_023634085.1 Falco cherrug
TGGTGGGCTGGGACGGACTTGGACGCACTGTGGTGGGCTGGGACGCGCTGTGGTGGGCTGGGACGCGCTGTGGTGAGCTGGGACGCGCTGTGGTGGGCCAAGGTGGGCTGGGACGGGCTGTGGTGGGCTGGGACGGCCTGTGGTTGGCTGGGATGGGCTGTGGTGGGCTGGGACGGGCTGGGACAGGCCGTGGTGGGCTGTGGTAAGCTGGGACGGGCTCTGGTGGGCTGGGACGGTCTGTGGTGAGCTGTGGTGGGCTGGGACGGGCTGTGGTGGTCTGGGACAAACTGTGGTGGGCTGTGGTGGGCTGGGACGGGTTGTGGTGGGCTGTGGTGGGCAGTGACAGGCTGTGGTGGGCTAGGACGAGCTGTGGTGGGCTGGGACGGGCTGTGGTGGGCTAGGACGGGCTGTGGTGGGCTGGGACGGGCAGTGGTGGGCTGGGACGGGCTGTGGTGGGCTGAGGTGGGCCGCGGTGGGCCGGGACGAACCATGGTGGGCCGGGACAGGCGGTGATGGGCCTGGACGGGCCGTGGTGGACCTTACTGGACTGGGATGGGCTTTGGTGGGCCGGGACGTGCTGTTGTAGGCTGTGGTGGGCTGGGACGGGCTGTGGTGGGCTGGGACGGGCTGTGGTGGGCTGGGACGGGCTTTGGCGGGCTGTGGTGGGCTGGGACTGGCTGTGGTGGGCTGGGAAGGGCTGTGGTGGGCTGGGACAGGCTGGCACGGGCTGTGGTGGGCTGGTATTGGCTGGCACGAACTGGGATGGGCCGTGGTGGGCTGGGACGGGCCGTGGTGGGCTGGGACGGGCTGTGGTGAACTGTGGTGAGCTGTGGTGGGCTGGGATGGGCTGTGGGGGGCTATGACGGGATGTGGTGAGCTGGGACGGGCTGTGGTGAACTGGATCGGGCTGAGACGGGCTGTGGTCGGACGGGGTGTGGTGGGCTGTGGTGGGCTGGGACGAGCTGTGGTGGTCTATGGTGGGATGGGACGGGCTGGGACGGGATGTGGTGGGCCGCAATGGACTGGGACAGGCTGGGACGGGCTGTGGTGGGCTGGGACAGGCTGGGAGGGGCTGTGGTGGGCTGGGACAGGCTGGGACGGGCTGTGGTGGGCTGGGACGAGTTGTGGTGGGCTGGGACGGGCTGACATGGGCTGGGACGGGCTGGGACGCCTTGGACGGGCTGTGGTGGGCGGTGACGGGTTGTGGTGGGCTGGGAAGGGCTGGGACGGGCTGTGGTGGGCCAGGACCGGCCTTGGTTGGCCGTGACTGGCCGTGGTGGTCCTGGCCGGGCTGTAGTGGGCGGGGACAAGTTGTGGTGGGCGGGGACAGGCTGTGGTGAGCAGGGAAGGGCTGTGGTGGCCTGGGACGGGCTGGGATGGGCTGTGGTGAGCGGGGACGGGCTGTGGTGGGCGGGGACGGGCTTTGGTGGGCTCTGGTTGGCTGGAACGGGCTCTGGTGGGCTGGGACGGGCTGTGGTAAGCTGTAATGGGCTGTGGTGGGCTTGGACGGGCTGTGGTGGGTTGTGGTGAGCTGAGATGGGCTGGGACGGGCTGCGGTGGGCTGTGGTGGGACGGGACGGGCTGTGGTGGGCTGGGACGGGCTGTGGTGGTCTACGGTAGCCTGTGGTGTGCTGTAGTGGCCTGTGGTGGGCTGGGACGGGCTGTGGTGGGCTCTGGTGGGACGGGACGGGCTGTGGTGAGCCAGGACGGGCTGTGGTGTGCTGAGACGGGCTGTGGTGGGACGGGACGGGCTGTGGTGGGACGGGACGGGCTGTGGTGTGCTGAGACGGGCTGTGGTGGGACGGGACGGGCTGTGGTGGGACGGGACGGGCTGTGGTGGGACGGGACGGGCTGTGGTGGGACGGGACGGGCTGTGGTGCACTGGGACGAATTGTGGTGGGCTGGGACGGGCTGTGGCGAGCCGTGGTGGGCCGTTGTGGGCTGGGACGGGCCGTGGTGAACTGTGGTGGGTTGGGACGGGCTGTGGGGGGCTGGGTCGGGCTAAGACGGGCTGTGGTGGGCTGGGACGGGTCGCAGTGGGCTGGGACAGGCTGTGGTGGGCTGGGACGGGCTGACATGGGCTGGGACGGGCTGGGACGCCTTGGACGGGTTGTGGTGGGCGGTGACGGGTTGTGGTGGGCGGTGACGGGTTGTGGTGGGCTGGGACGGGCTTGGATGTGCTGTGGTGGGCGATCACGGTCTGTGGTGGGCTGGAACAGGCTGTGGTGGGTTGGGACGGGCTGTGGTAAGCTGTAATGGGCTGTGGTGGGTTGTGGTGGGCTGGGCTGGGCCGTGGTGGGTTGGGACGTGCCGTGGTGGGCCGGGACCGGTCTTGGTTGGCTGGGACGGGCCGTGGTGGGCCGGGAAGGGCCGTAGTGGGCGGGGACAAGTTGTGGTGGGCTGGGACGGGCCGTGGTGGGCTGGGACGGGTTGGGAGGGGCTGGGATGGGCTGTGGTGGGCCGTGGTGGGCTGGGACGAGCCGTGGTGGGCTGTGGCGGGCTGTGGTAAGCTGGGATGGGCTGTGGTGTGTATGGACGGGCTGTGTTGGGCTGGGACTTGCTGTGATGGGCTGTGGTGGTCTGGGACGGGCTGTGGTGGGCTGGGAATGGCTGGGACGGGCTGGGACGGGCTGTGGTTGGCTTGGACAGGCTATGGTGGGCCGTGGTGGGCCGGGACGGGCTGTGGTGGGCCGGGACGGGCCGTGGTAGGCCGGGATGGGCCGTGGTGGGCTGGGACGGGCTGTGGTGGGTTGTGGTGGGCTGTGGTGTGTCGTGGTGGGGCATGGTGGGCTGGGACGGGCTGGCACGGGCTGTGGTGGGCTGGGACGGGCTGTGGTGAGCTGTGGTGGGCTGTGGTGTGTCGTGATGGGGCGTGGTGGGCTGGGACGGGCTGTGGTGGGCTGGGACGGGCTGTGGTGGGTTGTGGTGGGCTTGGACGGGCTGCGGTGGGCTGGGACGGGCTGTGGTGGGCTGGGACGGGCTGTGGTGGGCTATGGTGGGCTGTGGTGGGCTTTAGTAGGCTGGGACAGTCTTTGGCGGGCCGTGGCAGGCTGGGACAGGCTGTGGCGGGCCGTGGTGAGCCATGGTGGGCTTTGGTGTGTCGTGGTGGGCCGTGGTGGGCTGGGACGGGCCGTGGTGGGCTGGGACGGGCTGTGGTGGGTTGTGGTGGGCTTGGACAGGCTGTGGTGGGCTGGGACGGGCTCTGGTGTGCTGGGACGGGCTGTGGTGGGCTGGGACGGGCTGTGGTGGGCTGTGGTGGGCTTTAGTAGGCTGGGATAGTCTTTGGCGGGCCGTGGTAGGCTGGGACAGGCTGTGGCTGGCCGTGGTGGGCCGTGGATGTCTGGGACGGGCCGTGGTGGGCTGGGACGGGCCGTGGTGGGCTGGGACGGGCCGTGGTGGGCTGGGACGCGCTGTGGTGGGCTATGGTGGGCTGTGGTGGGCTTTCGTAGGCTGGGACAGTCTTTGGCGGGCTGTGGTAGGCTGGGACAGGCTGTGGTGAGCCGTGGTGGGCTGTGGTGTGTCGTGGTGGGGCGTGGTGGGCTGGGACGGGCTGGGACGGGCTGTGGTGGGCTGGGACGGGCTGTGGTGGGCTGGGACGGGCTGTGGTGGGCTGTGGTAAGCTGAGACAGGCTGGCACGGGCTGTGGTAAGCTGGGACGGGCTCTGGTGGGCTGGGACGGTCTGTGATGGGCTGTGGTGTGCTGGGACGAGCTGGGACCGGCTGTGGTGGGCGGGGACCGGCTATGGTGGGCGGGGATGGTCTGTGCTGGGCAGTGACAGGCTGTGGTGGGCTAGGACGAGCTGTGGTGGGCTGGGACGGGCTTTGGTGGGCTGGGACGGTCTGTGGTGCGCTAAGACGGGCTCTGATGGTCTGGAACAGGCTGTGGTGGGCTGGGACGGGATGGGACAGGCTGTGGTGGGCTAGGACGGTCTTTGGTGGGCTGTGGTGGGCTGTGGTGGGCTTGGACGAGTTGTTTTGGGCCGGGACGGGCTGTGGTGGGCTGTGGTGAACTGAGACGGGCTGTGGTGGGCTGTGGTGAGCTGGGACGGGCTGTGGTGGGCCGGGACGTGCTGGGACGGGCTCTGATGGTCTGGAATGGACTGTTGTGGGCTGGGACGGGCTGTGGTGGGCTGGGACGGTCTGTGGTGGGCTAGGACGGGCTGTAGTGGGCTGTGGTGGGCTGTGGAGGGCTGGGACGGGCTGTAGTGTGCCGTGGTGGGCTGGGACGGGCCGTGGTGGGCTGGGATGAACTGTGGTGGTCTGTGGTGGGCTGGGACGGGCCGTGGCGGGCTGGGACGGGCCGTGGCGGGCCGGAACGGGCCGTGGTGGGCCGGGAAAGTCTGTGTTTGGCTGGGACGGGCCGTGGTGGGCCGGGACGGGCCGTGGTGGG
Source organism: Falco cherrug (assembly GCF_023634085.1). Classification (NCBI taxonomy): domain Eukaryota; kingdom Metazoa; phylum Chordata; class Aves; order Falconiformes; family Falconidae; genus Falco; species Falco cherrug. The sequence goes on from NW_026599327.1 coordinate 4,391, forward strand.
CTGCGACGGGCCGTGGCGGGCTGGGACGAACTGTGGTGGGTTGGGATGAACTGTGGTGGTCTGTGGTGTGCTGGGACGGGCTGTGGTGATCTGGGACAAACTGTGGCGGGCTGGGACGGGCCGTGGCGGGCTGGGACGGGCCGTGGTGGGCTGGGCTGGGCCGTGGCAAGCCGTGGTGGGCCGTGGTGGGCTGGGTCGGACTGTGGTGTGGTGGGACGGGCTTTGGTGGTCTGGGACAGGCTGTGGTGGGCTGGGACGGGCTGTGGTAGGCTGGTAGAGGCTGGGACGGGCTGGGACGGGCTGTGGTGATCTGGGACGGGCTGTGGTAGGCTGGGACAGGCTGGGGTGGGCTGGGACGGGCTGTGGTGATCTGGGACGGGCTGTGGTAGGCTGGGACAAACTGTGGCGGGTTGGGACGGTCCGTGGCGGGTTGGGACGGGCCGTGGCGGGCTGGGACGGGCCGTGGTGGGCTGGGACGGGCTGTGGTGGGCTGGGACGAATTCTGGTGGGCTGGGACGGGCTGAGATGGGCTGGGACGTGCTGGGACGCCTTGGACGGGTTGTGGTGGGCGGTGACGGGTTGTGGTGGGCTGGGACGGGCTTGGACGTGCTGTGGTGGGCTGGGACGGGCCGTGGTGGGCTGGGACGGGCTTGGACGGGCCTCGACGGGCTGTGGTGGGCTGGGACGAGATGTGGTGGGCGGGGAGGGGTTTTGTTGGGCTGGAACGGGCTGTGGTGTGCTGGGACGGGCTGGGACGTGCTGGGACAAGCTGGGACGTGCTGGGACGGACCGTGGTGGGCTGAGGTGGGCCCTGGTAGGCTGTGGTGGGCTGTGCTGGGCTATGGTGGGCTGGGACGGGCCGTGGTGGGCTGTGGTGGGCTGAGACGTACTGTGGTGGGCTGTGGTGTGCTGTGGTGGGCTGGGACGGGCTGTGGTGGGCTGTGGAGGGCTGGGACAGGCCGTGGTGGGCTGTGGTAGGCTGTGGTAAGCTGGGACGGGCTCTGGTGGGCTGGGACGGTCTGTGGTGAGCTGTGGTGGGCTGGGATGGGCTGTGGTGGGCTGGGACAAGCTGTGGTGGGCTGTGGTGGGCTGGGACGGGCTGTGGTGGGCTGGGACGGGCTGTGGTGGGCTGGGACGGGCTTTGGCGGGCTGGGAAGGGCTGTGGTGGGCTGGGACAGGCTGGCACGGGATGTGGTGGGCTGGTATTGGCTGGCATGAACTGGGACGGGCCGTGGTGGGCTGTGGTGGGCTGGGACGAGCTGTGGTGGTCTATGGTGGGATGGGACGGGCTGGGACGGGATGTGGTGGGCCGCAATGGACTGGGACAGGCTGGGACGGGCTGTGGTGGGCTGGGACAGCCTGGGACAGGCTGTGGTGGGCTGGGACGGGCTGACATGGGCTGGGAGGGGCTGGGACGGGCTGGGACGCCTTGGACGGGCTTTGGTGGGCGGGGACGGGCTTTCGTGGGCTGTGGTGGGCTGGAACGGGCTTTGGTGGGTTGGGACGGGCTGTGGTGGGCTGGGACGAATTCTGGTGGGCTGGGACGGGCTGAGATGGGCTGGGACGTGCTGGGACGCCTTGGACGGGTTGTGGTGGGCGGTGACGGGTTGTGGTGGGCTGGGACGGGCTTGGACATGCTGTGGTGGGCTGGGACGGGCCGTGGTGGGCTGGAACAGGCTGTGGTGGGCTGGGACGGGCTGTGGTAAGCTGTAATGGGCTGTGGTGGGTTGTGGTGGGCTGGGCTGGTCCGTGGTGGGTTGGGACGTGCCGTGGTGGGCTGGGACCGGTCTTGGTTGGCTTGGACGGGCCGTGGTGGGCCGGGAAGGGCCGTAGTGGGTGGGGACAAGTTGTGGTGGGCGGGGACGGGCTGTGGTGGGCAGGGACGGGCTGTGGTGGGCGGGGATGGGCTGTGGTGGGCGGGGACGGGGTGTGGTGAGCGGGGACGGGCTTTGGTGGGCTGTGGTAGGCTGGGACGGGATCTGGTGGGCTGGGACGGGCTGTGGTGGGCTGTGGTGGGCTGGGACGGACTTGGACGCACTGTGGTGGGCTGGGACGCGCTGTGGTGGGCTGGGACGCGCTGTGGTGAGCTGGGACGCGCTGTGGTGGGCCAAGGTGGGCTGCGACGGGCTGTGGTGGGCTGGGACGGCCTGTGGTTGGCTGGGATGGGCTGTGGTGGGCTGGGACGGGCTGGGACAGGCCGTGGTGGGCTGTGGTAAGCTGGGACGGGCTCTGGTGGGCTGGGACGGTCTGTGGTGAGCTGTGGTGGGCTGGGACGGGCTGTGGTGGTCTGGGACAAACTGTGGTGGGCTGTGGTGGGCTGGGACGGGTTGTGGTGGGCTGTGGTGGGCAGTGACAGGCTGTGGTGGGCTAGGACGAGCTGTGGTGGGCTGGGACGGGCTGTGGTGGGCTAGGACGGGCTGTGGTGGGCTGGGACGGGCAGTGGTGGGCTGGGACGGGCTGTGGTGGGCTGAGGTGGGCCGCGGTGGGCCGGGACGAACCATGGTGGGCCGGGACAGGCGGTGATGGGCCTGGACGGGCCGTGGTGGACCTTACTGGACTGGGATGGGCTTTGGTGGGCCGGGACGTGCTGTTGTAGGCTGTGGTGGGCTGGGACGGGCTGTGGTGGGCTGGGACGGGCTGTGGTGGGCTGGGACGGGCTTTGGCGGGCTGTGGTGGGCTGGGACTGGCTGTGGTGGGCTGGGAAGGGCTGTGGTGGGCTGGGACAGGCTGGCACGGGCTGTGGTGGGCTGGTATTGGCTGGCACGAACTGGGATGGGCCGTGGTGGGCTGGGACGGGCCGTGGTGGGCTGGGACGGGCTGTGGTGAACTGTGGTGAGCTGTGGTGGGCTGGGATGGGCTGTGGGGGGCTATGACGGGATGTGGTGAGCTGGGACGGGCTGTGGTGAACTGGATCGGGCTGAGACGGGCTGTGGTCGGACGGGGTGTGGTGGGCTGTGGTGGGCTGGGACGAGCTGTGGTGGTCTATGGTGGGATGGGACGGGCTGGGACGGGATGTGGTGGGCCGCAATGGACTGGGACAGGCTGGGACGGGCTGTGGTGGGCTGGGACAGGCTGGGAGGGGCTGTGGTGGGCTGGGACAGGCTGGGACGGGCTGTGGTGGGCTGGGACGAGTTGTGGTGGGCTGGGACGGGCTGACATGGGCTGGGACGGGCTGGGACGCCTTGGACGGGCTGTGGTGGGCGGTGACGGGTTGTGGTGGGCTGGGAAGGGCTGGGACGGGCTGTGGTGGGCCAGGACCGGCCTTGGTTGTCCGTGACTGGCCGTGGTGGTCCTGGCCGGGCTGTAGTGGGCGGGGACAAGTTGTGGTGGGCGGGGACAGGCTGTGGTGAGCAGGGAAGGGCTGTGGTGGCCTGGGACGGGCTGGGATGGGCTGTGGTGAGCGGGGACGGGCTGTGGTGGGCGGGGACGGGCTTTGGTGGGCTCTGGTTGGCTGGAACGGGCTCTGGTGGGCTGGGACGGGCTGTGGTAAGCTGTAATGGGCTGTGGTGGGCTTGGACGGGCTGTGGTGGGTTGTGGTGAGCTGAGATGGGCTGGGACGGGCTGCGGTGGGCTGTGGTGGGACGGGACGGGCTGTGGTGGCCTGGGACGGGCTGTGGTGGTCTACGGTAGCCTGTGGTGTGCTGTAGTGGCCTGTGGTGGGCTGGGACGGGCTGTGGTGGGCTGGGACGGGCTGTGGTGGGCTCTGGTGGGACGGGACGGGCTGTGGTGAGCCAGGACGGGCTGTGGTGTGCTGAGACGGGCTGTGGTGGGACGGGACGGGCTGTGGTGGGACGGGACGGGCTGTGGTGTGCTGAGACGGGCTGTGGTGGGACGGGACGGGCTGTGGTGGGACGGGACGGGCTGTGGTGGGACGGGACGGGCTGTGGTGGGACGGGACGGGCTGTGGTGCACTGGGACGAATTGTGGTGGGCTGGGACGGGCTGTGGCGAGCCGTGGTGGGCCGTTGTGGGCTGGGACGGGCCGTGGTGAACTGTGGTGGGTTGGGACGGGCTGTGGGGGGCTGGGTCGGGCTAAGACGGGCTGTGGTGGGCTGGGACGGGTCGCAGTGGGCTGGGACAGGCTGTGGTGGGCTGGGACGGGCTGACATGGGCTGGGACGGGCTGGGACGCCTTGGACGGGTTGTGGTGGGCGGTGACGGGTTGTGGTGGGCGGTGACGGGTTGTGGTGGGCTGGGACGGGCTTGGATGTGCTGTGGTGGGCGATCACGGTCTGTGGTGGGCTGGAACAGGCTGTGGTGGGTTGGGACGGGCTGTGGTAAGCTGTAATGGGCTGTGGTGGGTTGTGGTGGGCTGGGCTGGGCCGTGGTGGGTTGGGACGTGCCGTGGTGGGCCGGGACCGGTCTTGGTTGGCTGGGACGGGCCGTGGTGGGCCGGGAAGGGCCGTAGTGGGCGGGGACAAGTTGTGGTGGGCTGGGACGGGCCGTGGTGGGCTGGGACGGGTTGGGAGGGGCTGGGATGGGCTGTGGTGGGCCGTGGTGGGCTGGGACGAGCCGTGGTGGGCTGTGGCGGGCTGTGGTAAGCTGGGATGGGCTGTGGTGTGTATGGACGGGCTGTGTTGGGCTGGGACTTGCTGTGATGGGCTGTGGTGGTCTGGGACGGGCTGTGGTGAGCTGGGAATGGCTGGGACGGGCTGGGACGGGCTGTGGTTGGCTTGGACAGGCTATGGTGGGCCGTGGTGGGCCGGGACGGGCCGTGGTGGGCCGGGACGGGCCGTGGTAGGCCGGGATGGGCCGTGGTGGGCTGGGACGGGCTGTGGTGGGTTGTGGTGGGCTGTGGTGTGTCGTGGTGGGGCGTGGTGGGCTGGGACGGGCTGGCACGGGCTGTGGTGGGCTGGGACGGGCTGTGGTGAGCTGTGGTGGGCTGTGGTGTGTCGTGATGGGGCGTGGTGGGCTGGGACGGGCTGTGGTGGGCTGGGACGGGCTGTGGTGGGTTGTGGTGGGCTTGGACGGGCTGCGGTGGGCTGGGACGGGCTGTGGTGGGCTGGGACGGGCTGTGGTGGGCTATGGTGGGCTGTGGTGGGCTTTAGTAGGCTGGGACAGTCTTTGGCGGGCCGTGGCAGGCTGGGACAGGCTGTGGCGGGCCGTGGTGAGCCATGGTGGGCTTTGGTGTGTCGTGGTGGGCCGTGGTGGGCTGGGACGGGCCGTGGTGGGCTGGGACGGGCTGTGGTGGGTTGTGGTGGGCTTGGACAGGCTGTGGTGGGCTGGGACGGGCTCTGGTGTGCTGGGACGGGCTGTGGTGGGCTGGGACGGGCTGTGGTGGGCTGTGGTGGGCTTTAGTAGGCTGGGATAGTCTTTGGCGGGCCGTGGTAGGCTGGGACAGGCTGTGGCTGGCCGTGGTGGGCCGTGGATGTCTGGGACGGGCCGTGGTGGGCTGGGACGGGCCGTGGTGGGCTGGGACGGGCCGTGGTGGGCTGGGACGCGCTGTGGTGGGCTATGGTGGGCTGTGGTGGGCTTTCGTAGGCTGGGACAGTCTTTGGCGGGCTGTGGTAGGCTGGGACAGGCTGTGGTGAGCCGTGGTGGGCTGTGGTGTGTCGTGGTGGGGCGTGGTGGGCTGGGACGGGCTGGGACGGGCTGTGGTGGGCTGGGACGGGCTGTGGTGGGCTGGGACGGGCTGTGGTGGGCTGTGGTAAGCTGAGACAGGCTGGCACGGGCTGTGGTAAGCTGGGACGGGCTCTGGTGGGCTGGGACGGTCTGTGATGGGCTGTGGTGTGCTGGGACGAGCTGGGACCGGCTGTGGTGGGCGGGGACCGGCTATGGTGGGCGGGGATGGTCTGTGCTGGGCGGTGACGGGCTGTGGTGGGCTAGGACGAGCTGTGGTGGGCTGGGACGGGCTTTGGTGGGCTGGGACGGTCTGTGGTGCGCTAAGACGGGCTCTGATGGTCTGGAACAGGCTGTGGTGGGCTGGGACGGGATGGGACAGGCTGTGGTGGGCTAGGACGGTCTTTGGTGGGCTGTGGTGGGCTGTGGTGGGCTTGGACGAGTTGTTTTGGGCCGGGACGGGCTGTGGTGGGCTGTGGTGAACTGAGACGGGCTGTGGTGGGCTGTGGTGAGCTGGGACGGGCTGTGGTGGGCCGGGACGTGCTGGGACGGGCTCTGATGGTCTGGAATGGACTGTTGTGGGCTGGGACGGGCTGTGGTGGGCTGGGACGGTCTGTGGTGGGCTGGAACGGGCTGTGGTGGGCTGGGACGGGCTGTGGTGGGCTGGGACGGGCTGGGACGGGCTGTGGTGGGCTGGGACGGGCTGTGGTGGGCAGGGACGGGCTGTGGTGAGCTGAGACGGGCCGTGGTTGGCTGGGATGGGCTGTGGTGGGCTGTGGTTGGCTGGGACGGGCTATGGTGGGCTGGGACGGGCTGTTGTAGGCTGGGACGGGCTGTGGTGGGCTGGGATGGGCTGGGACAGACTGGGACGGGCTGTGGTGGTCAGTGGTTGCCAGGGACATGCTGTGGTGGGCTGGGACATGCTGTGGTGGGCTGGGACGGGCTGTGGTGGGCTGGGACGGGCTGGCACGGGCTGGGACGAGCTGGCACGGACTGGGACAGGCTGGCACGGGCTGTGGTCGGCTGGAACGGGCTGTGGTGGGCTTGGACGGGCTGTGGTGGGCTGGGACGGGCTCTGGTGGTGTGGAAAGGGCTGTGGTGGGCTGGGACGGGCTGTGGTGGGCTGTGGTTGGCTGGGACGGGCTGTGGTGGGCTGGGACGGGCTGTGGTGGGCTGGGACGGGCTGTGGTGTGCTGTGGTGAGCTGAGACGGGCTGGCACGGGCTGTGGTAAGCTGGGACGGGCTCTGGTGGGCTGGGACGGTCTGTGATGGGCTGTGGTGGGCTGGGACGGGCTGTGGTGAGCTGGGAAGGGCTGGGACGAGCTGGGACCGGCTGTGGTGGGCGGGGACCGGCTATGGTGGGCGGGGATGGTCTGTGCTGGGCGGTGACGGGCTGTGGTGGGCTGGGACGGGCTGTGGTGGGCTGGGACGGTCTGTGGTGCGCTAAGACGGGCTCTGGTGGTCTGGAACAGGTAGTGGTGTGCTGGGACGGTCTGTGGTCGGCTGGGACGGGCCTTGGTGGGCTGGGAAAGGCCGTGGTGGGCAGTGGTGGGCCGTGGTGGGCTGGGACGGGCCGTGGTGGGCTGTGGTGGGTTCTGGTGAGCTTAGACGGGCTTTGGTGGGCTGTGGTGGGCTGGAACGGTCTGTGGTGGGCTGGGACGGGCTGTGGTGGACTAGGACGGGCTGTGGTGGGCTGGGACGGGCTGTGGTGGGCTGGGATGGGCTGGGACAGACTGGGACGGGCTGTGGTGGTCAGTGGTTGCCTGGGACATGCTGTGGTGGGCTGGGACATGCTGTGGTGGGCTGGGACGGGCTGTGGTGGGCTGGGACGGGCTGGCACGGGCTGGGACAGGCTGGCACGGGTTGGGACGAGCTGGCACAAGCTGGAACAAGCTGGCACGGACTGGGACGGGCTGGAACGGGCTGTGGTGGGCTTGGACGGGCTGTGGTGGGCTGGGACGGGCTCTGGTGGTGTGGAAAAAGCTGTGGTGGGCTGGGACGGGCTGTGGTGGGCTGTGGTGGGCTGGGACGGGCTGTGGTAGGCTGTGGTGAGCTGAGACGGGCGGGCATGGGCTGTGGTAAGCTCGACGGTCTGTGGTGGGCTGGGACGGTCTGTGATGGGCTGTGCTGGGCTGGGACGGGCTGTGGTGAGCTGGGAAGGGCTGGGACGAGCTGGGACGAGCTGGGACCGGCTGTGGTGGGCAGGGACCGGCTATGGTGGGCGGGCATGGGCTGTGATGGGCGGTGACGGGCTGTGGTGGGCTGGGACAGGCCGTGGTGGGCTGGGACGGGCTGTGGTCAGTCGTGGTCGGCTGGGACGGGCCGTGGTAGCTCGGGACGGACTCTGGTGGGCCGGGACAAGCTCTGGTGGCCTGTGACAGGCTGTGACGGGCTGTGGTGGGCTTGGACGAGTTGTAGTGGGCCGGGACGGGCTGTGGTGAACTGAGACGGGCTGTGGTGGGCTGTGGTAAGCTGGGATGGGGTGTGGTGGGCCGGGACGTGCTGGGATGGGCTCTGATGGTCTGGAATGGACTGTTGTGGGCTGGGACGGGCTGTGGTGGGCTGGGACGTGCCGTGGTGGGCTGGGACGGACTGTGGTGGGCTGGGAAGGGCCGTGGTGAGCTGGGACGGTCTGTGGTGGTCTGTGGTGGGCTGGGACGGGCTGTGGTGGGCTGGGACGGGTTGTGGTGGGTTGGGATGGGCTGTGGTGCTTCAGGGACGGGCTGTGGTGGGCTGGGACGAGTTGTAGTGGGCCGGGACGGACTGTGATGGGCTGTGGTGGGCTGTGGTGGGTTCTGGTGAGCTTAGACGGGCTTTGGTGGGCTGTGGTGGGCTGGGACGGGCCGTGGTGGGCTGGGACGGGCTGTGGTGGGCTGGCACGGGCTGTGGTGGGCTTGGACGGGCTGTGGTGGGCTGGGACGGGCTCTGGTGGTGTGGAAAGGGCTGTGGTGGGCTGGGACAGGCTGTGGTGGGTTGGGACGGGCTGGGACGGGCTGTGGTGGGCTGGGACGGGCCGTGGTGAGCTGTGGTTTGCTGGGACGGGCTGTGGTGGGCTGGGACAGGCTGTGGTGGGTTGGGACAGGCTGGGACGGGCTGTGGTGGGCTGGGACGAGCTGTGGTGGGCTGGGACAGGCCGTGGTTGGCTGCGACGGGCTGTGGTCAGTCGTGGTGGGCTGGGACGTGTTGTGTTGGCTCAGGACGGACTCTGGTGGGCCGGGACAAGCTCTGGTGGCCTGTGACAGGCTGTGACGGGCTGTGGTGGGCTTGGACGAGTTGTTTTGGGCCGGGACGGGCTGTGGTGGGCTGTGGTAAGCTGGGACGGGCTGTGGTGGGCCGGGACGTGCTGGGACGGGTTCTGATGGTCTGGAATGGGCTGCTGTGGGCTGGGACGGGCCGTGGTGGGCTGGGACGGGCCGTGGTGGGCTGGGACGGACTGTGGTGGGCTGGGAAGGGCCGTGGTGGGCTGGGACGGTCTGTGGTGGTCTGTGGTGGGCTGGGACGGGCTGTGGTGGGCTGGGACGGGCTGTGGTGGGTTGGGACGGGCTGGGACAGGCTGTGGTGTGCTGGGACGGTCTGTGGTGGGCTGGGACGGGCCTTGGTGGGCTGGGAAAGGCCGTGGTGGGCTGGGACGGGCCGTGGTGGGCTGTGGTGGGTTCTGGTGAGCTTAGACGGGCTTTGGTGGGCTGTGGTGGGCTGGGACGGGCTGTGGTGGGCTGGGACGGTCTGTGGTGGGTAGGGACGGGCTGTGGTGAGCTGAGATGGGCCGTGGTGGGCTGGGATGGGCTGTGGTGGGCTGTGGTTGGCTGGGATGGGCTATGGTGGGCTGGGACGGGCTGTTGTAGGCTGGGACGGGCTGTGGTGGGCTGGGATGGGCTGGGACAGACTGGGACGGGCTGTGGTGGTCAGTGGTTGCCTGGGACATGCTGTGGTGGGCTGGGACATGCTGTGGTGGGCTGGGACGGTCTGTGGTGGTCTGTGGTGGGCAGGCACGGGCTGGGACGAGCTGGCACAGACTGGGACGGGCTGGCACGGGCTGTGGTGGGCTGGAACGGGCTGTGGTGGGCTTGGACGGGCTGTGGTGGGCTGGGACGGGCTCTGGTGGTGTGGAAAGGGCTGTGGTGGGCTGGGACGGGCTGTGGTGGTCTGTGGTGGGCTGTGGTTGGCTGGGACGGGCTGTGGTGGGCTGGGACGGGCTGTGGTGGGCTGTGGTGAGCTGAGACGGGCGGGCACGGGCTGTGGTAAGCTGGGACGGGCTCTGTTGGGCTGGGACGGTCTGTGATGGGCTGTGGTGGGCTGGGACGGGCTGTGGTGAGCTGGGAAGGGCTGGGACGAGCTGGGACCGGCTGTGTTGGGCGGGGACCGGCTATGGTGGGCGGGGATGGTCTGTGCTGGGCGGTGACGGGCTGTGGTGGGCTGGGACAAGCTGTGGTGGGCTGGGACGGTCTGTGGTGGGCTTGGACGGGCTATGGTGGGCTGGGACGGGCTGTGGTGGGCTGGGACGGGCTGTGGTGGGTTGGGACGGGCTGGGACGGGCTGTGGTGGGCTGGGACGGGCTGTGGTGGGCTGGGACGGGCTGTGGTGGGCTGGGATGGGCTGTGGTGGGCTGGGACGGGCTGTGGTGGGTTGGGACGGGCTGGGACGGGCTGTGGTGGGCTGGGACGGGCTGTGGTGGGCTGGGACGGGCCGTGGTGAGCTGTGGTTTGCTGGGACGGGCTGTGGTGGGCTGGGACGGGCTGTTGTAGGCTGGGACGGGCTGTGGTGGGCTGTGGTGGGCTGGGACGGGCTGTGGCGGTCAGTGGTTGCCTGGGACATGCTGTGGTGGGCTGTGGTGGGCTGGGACGGGCTGGCACGGGCTGGGACAGGCTGGCACGGGCTGGAACGAGCTTGCACGGACTGGGACGGGCTGGCACGGGCTGTGGTGGGCTTGGACGGGCTGTGGTGGGCTGGGACGGGCTCTGGTGGTGTGGAAAAAGCTGTGGTGGGCTGGGACGGGCTGTGATGGGCTGTGGTGGGCTGGGACGGGCTGTGGTGGGCTGGGACAGGCTGTGGTGGGTTGGGACAGGCTGGGACGGGCTGTGGTGGGCTGGGACGAGCTGTGGTGGGCTGGGACAGGCCGTGGTGGGCTGGGACGGGCTGTGGTCAGTCGTGGTGGGCTGGGACGTGTTGTGTTGGCTCGGGACGGACTCTGGTGGGCCGGGACAAGCTCTGGTGGCCTGTGACAGGCTGTGACGGGCTGTGGTGGGCTTGGACGAGTTGTTTTGGGCCGGGACGGGCTGTGGTGGGCTGTGGTAAGCTGGGACGGGCTGTGGTGGGCCGGGACGTGCTGGGACGGGCTCTGATGGTCTGGAATGCGCTGTTGTGGGCTGGGACGGGCCGTGGTGGGCTGGGACGGGCCGTGGTGGGCTGGGACGGGCCGTGGTGGGCTGGGACGGACTGTGGTGGGCTGGGAAGGGCCGTGGTGGGCTGGGACGGTCTGTGGTGGTCTGTGGTGGGCTGGGACGGGCTGTGGTGGGCTGGGACGGGCTGTGGTGGGTTGGGACGGGCTGGGACAGGCTGTGGTGTGCTGGGACGGTCTGTGGTGGGCTGGGACGGGCCTTGGTGGGCTGGGAAAGGCCGTGGTGGGCTGGGACGGGCCGTGGTGGGCTGTGGTGGGTTCTGGTGAGCTTAGACGGGCTTTGGTGGGCTGTGGTTGGCTGGGACGGGCTGTGGTGGGCTGGGACGGTCTGTGGTGGGTAGGGACGGGCTGTGGTGAGCTGAGACGGGCCGTGGTGGGCTGGGATGGGTTCTGGTGAGCTTAGACGGGCTTTGGTGGTCAGTGGTTGCCTGGGACATGCTGTGGTGGGCTGGGACATGCTGTGGTGGGCTGGGACGGTCTGTGGTGGTCTGTGGTGGGCTGGCACGGGCTGGGACGAGCTGGCACGGACTGGGACGGGCTGGCACGGGCTGTGGTGGGCTGGAACGGGCTGTGGTGGGCTTGGACGGGCTGTGGTGGGCTGGGACGGGCTCTGGTGGTGTGGAAAGGGCTGTGGTGGGCTGGGACGGGCTCTGGTGGTGTGGAAAGGGCTGTGGTGGGCTGGGACGGGCTGTGGTGGTCTGTGGTGGGCTGTGGTGGGCTGGGACGGGCTGTGGTGGGCTGGGACGGGCTGTGGTGGGCTGTGGTGAGCTGAGACGGGCGGGCACGGGCTGTGGTAAGCTGGGACGGGCTCTGTTGGGCTGGGACGGTCTGTGATGGGCTGTGGTGGGCTGGGACGGGCTGTGGTGAGCTGGGAAGGGCTGGGACGAGCTGGGACCGGCTGTGGTGGGCGGGGACCGGCTATGGTGGGCGGGGATGTTCTGTGCTGGGCTGTGACGGGCTGTGGTGGGCTGGGACAAGCTGTGGTGGGCTGGGACGGTCTGTGGTGGGCTAGGACGGGCTGTGGTGGGTTGGGACGGGCTGGGACGGGCTGTGGTGGGCTGGGACGGGCTGTGGTGGGCTGGGATGGGCTGTGGTGGGCTGGGACAGGCTGTGGTGGGTTGGGACGGGCTGGGATGGGCTGTGGTGGGCTGGGACGGGCTGTGGTGGGCTGGGACGGGCCGTGGTGAGCTGTGGTTTGCTGGGACGGGCTGTGGTGGGCTGGGACGGGCTGTTGTAGGCTGGGACGGGCTGTGGTGGGCTGTGGTGGGCTGGGACGGGCTGGGACAGGCTGGCACGGGCTGGAACGAGCTGGCACGGACTGGGACGGGCTGGCACGGGCTGTGGTGGGCTTGGACGGGCTGTGGTGGGCTGGGACGGGCTCTGGTGGTGTGGAAAAAGCTGTGGTGGGCTGGGATGGGCTGGGACGGGCTGTGGTGGGCTGGGACGGGCTGTGGTGGGCTGGGACAGGCTGTGGTGGGTTGGGACAGGCTGGGACAGGCCGTGGTGGGCTGGGACGGGCTGTGGTCAGTCGTGGTGGGCTGGGACGTGTTGTGTTGGCTCGGGACGGACTCTGGTGGGCCGGGACAAGCTCTGGTGGCCTGTGACAGGCTGTGACGGGCTGTGGTGGGCTTGGACGAGTTGTTTTGGGCCGGGACGGGCTGTGGTGGGCTGTGGTAAGCTGGGACGGGCTGTGGTGGGCCGGGACGTGCTGGGACGGGTTCTGATGGTCTGGAATGGGCTGCTGTGGGCTGGGACGGGCCGTGGTGGGCTGGGACGGGCCGTGGTGGGCTGGGACGGACTGTGGTGGGCTGGGAAGGGCCGTGGTGGGCTGGGACGGTGTGTGGTGGGCTGGGATGGGCTGTGGTGGGCTTGGACGGGCTGTGGTGGGTTGGGACGGGCTGGGACAGGCTGTGGTGTGCTGGGACGGTCTGTGGTGGGCTGTGGTGGGCCTTGGTGGGCTGGGAAAGGCCGTGGTGGGCAGTGGTGGGCCGTGGTGGGCTGGGACGGGCCGTGGTGGGCTGTGGTGGGTTCTGGTGAGCTTAGACGGGCTTTGGTGGGCTGTGGTGGGCTGGGACGGGCTGTGGTGGGCTGGGACGGTCTGTGGTGGGTACGGACGGGCTGTGGTGAGCTGAGACGGGCCGTGGTGGGCTGGGATGGGTTCTGGTGAGCTTAGACGGGCTTTGGTGGTCAGTGGTTGCCTGGGACATGCTGTGGTGGGCTGGGACATGCTGTGGTGGGCTGGGACGGTCTGTGGTGGTCTGTGGTGGGCTGGCACGCGCTGGGACGAGCTGGCACGGACTGGGACGGGCTGGCACGGGCTGTGGTGGGCTGGAACGGGCTGTGGTAGGCTTGGACGGGCTGTGGTGGGCTGGGACGGGCTCTGGTGGTGTGGAAAGGGCTGTGGTGGGCTGGGACGGGCTGTGGTGGTCTGTGGTGGGCTGTGGTGGGCTGGGACGGGCTGTGGTGGGCTGGGACGGGCTGTGGTGGGCTGTGGTGAGCTGAGACGGGCGGGCACGGGCTGTGGTAAGCTGGGACGGGCTCTGTTGGGCTGGGACGGTCTGTGATGGGCTGTGGTGGGCTGGGACGGGCTGTGGTGAGCTGGGAAGGGCTGGGACGAGCTGGGACCGGCTGTGGTGGGCGGGGACCGGCTATGGTGGGCGGGGATGTTCTGTGCTGGGCTGTGACGGGCTGTGGTGGGCTGGGACAAGCTGTGGTGGGCTGGGACGGTCTGTGGTGGGCTAGGACGGGCTGTGGTGGGTTGGGACGGGCTGGGACGGGCTGTGGTGGGCTGGGACGGGCTGTGGTGGGCTGGGATGGGCTGTGGTGGGCTGGGACAGGCTGTGGTGGGTTGGGACGGGCTGGGATGGGCTGTGGTGGGCTGGGACGGGCTGTGGTGGGCTGGGACGGGCCGTGGTGAGCTGTGGTTTGCTGGGACGGGCTGTGGTGGGCTGGGACGGGCTGTTGTAGGCTGGGACGGGCTGTGGTGGGCTGTGGTGGGCTGGGACGGGCTGGGACAGGCTGGCACGGGCTGGAATGAGCTGGCACGGACTGGGACGGGCTGGCACGGGCTGTGGTGGGCTTGGACGGGCTGTGGTGGGCTGGGACGGGCTCTGGTGGTGTGGAAAAAGCTGTGGTGGGCTGGGACGGGCTGGGACGGGCTGTGGTGGGCTGGGACGGGCTGTGGTGGGCTGGGACAGGCTGTGGTGGGTTGGGACAGGCTGGGACAGGCCGTGGTGGGCTGGGACGGGCTGTGGTCAGTCGTGGTGGGCTGGGACGTGTTGTGTTGGCTCGGGACGGACTCTGGTGGGCCGGGACAAGCTCTGGTGGCCTGTGACAGGCTGTGACGGGCTGTGGTGGGCTTGGACGAGTTGATTTGGGCCGGGACGGGCTGTGGTGGGCTGTGGTAAGCTGGGATGGGCTGTGGTGGGCCGGGACGTGCTGGGACGGGTTCTGATGGTCTGGAATGGGCTGCTGTGGGCTGGGACGGGCCGTGGTGGGCTGGGACGGGCCGTGGTGGGCTGGGATGGACTGTGGTGGGCTGGGAAGGGCCGTGGTGGGCTGGGACGGTCTGTGGTGGGCTGGGATGGGCTGTGGTGGGCTTGGACGGGCTGTGGTGGGTTGGGACGGGCTGGGACAGGCTGTGGTGTGCTGGGACGGTCTGTGGTGGGCTGTGGTGGGCCTTGGTGGGCTGGGAAAGGCCGTGGTGGGCAGTGGTGGGCCGTGGTGGGCTGGGACGGGCCGTGGTGGACTGTGGTGGGTTCTGGTGAGCTTAGACGGGCTTTGGTGGGCTGTGGTGGGCTGGAACGGTCTGTGGTGGGCTGGGACGGTCTGTGGTGGGCTAGGACGGGCTGTGGTGGGCTGGGACGGGCTGTGGTGGGTTGGGACGGGCTGGGACAGGCTGTGGTGTGCTGGGACGGTCTGTGGTGGGCTGGGACGGGCCTTGGTGGGCTGGGACGGGCTGTGGTGGGCAGTGGTGGGCCGTGGTGGGCTTGGACGGGCCGTGGTGGGCTGTGGTGGGTTCTGGTGAGCTTAGACGGGCTTTGGTGGGCTGTGGTGGGCTGGAACGGTCTGTGGTGGGCTGGGACGGTCTGTGGTGGGCTAGGACGGGCTATGGTGGGCTGGGACGGGGTGTGGTGGGCTGGGACGGGCTGTGGTGGGTTGGGACGGGCTGGGACGGGCTGTGGTGGGCTGGGACAGGCTGTGGTGGGTTGGGACGGGCTGGGACGGGCTGTGGTGGGCTGGGACGGGCTGTGGTGGGCTGGGACGGGCCGTGGTGAGCTGTGGTTTGCTGGGACGGGCTGTGGTGGGCTGGGACGGGCTGTTGTAGGCTGGGACGGGCTGTGGTGGGCTGTGGTGGGCTGGGACGGGCTGTGGCGGTCAGTGGTTGCCTGGGACATGCTGTGGTGGGCTGGGACGGGCTGGCACGGGCTGGGACAGGCTGGCACGGACTGGGACGAGCTGGCACGGGCTGGAACAAGCTGGCACGGACTGGGACGGGCTGGGACGGGCTGTGGTGGGCTGGGACGGGCTGTGGTGGGCTGGGACGGGCTCTGGTGGTGTGGAAAAAGCTGTGGTGGGCTGGGACGTGCTGGGACGGGCTGTGGTGGGCTGGGACGGGCTGTGGTCAGTCGTGGTGGGCTGGGACGTGCCGTGGTGGCTCGGGACGGACTCTGGTGGGCCGGGACAAGCTCTGGTAGCCTGTGACGGGCTGTGACGGGCTGTGGTGGGCTTGGACGAGTTGTTTTGGGCCGGGACAGGCTGTGGTGGGCTGTGGTGAACTGAGACGGGCTGTGGTGGGCTGTGGTAAGCTGGGACGGGCTGTGGTGGGTTGGGACGTGCTGGGACGGGTTCTGATGGTCTGGAATGGTCTGCTGTGGGCTGGGACGGGCTGTGGTGGGCTGGGATGGGCCGTGGTGGGCTGGGACAGACTGTGGTGGGCTGGGACGGGCCGTGGTGGGCTGGGACGGTCTGTGGTGGTCTGTGGTGGGCTGGGACGGGCTTTGGTGGGCTGGGACGGGCTGGGACAGGCTGTGGTGTGCTGGGACGGTCTGCGGTGGGCTGGGACGGGCCTTGGTGGGCTGGGAAAGGCCGTGGTGGGCAGTGGTGGGCCGTGGTGGGCTGGGACGGGCCGTGGTGGGCTGTGGTGGGTTCTGGTGAGCTTAGACGGGCTTTGGTGGGCTGTGGTGGGCTGGGACGGTCTGTGGTGGGCTGGGACGGTCTGTGGTGGGCTAGGACGGGCTGTGGTGGGCTGGAACGGGCTGTGGTGGGCTGGGACGGGCTGTGGTGGGTTGGGACGGGCTGGGACAGGCTGTGGTGTGCTGGGACGGTCTGTGGTGGGCTGGGACGGGCTGTGGTGGGCTGGGACGGTCTGTGGTGGTCTGTGGTGGGCTGGCACGGGCTGGGACGAGCTGGCACGGACTGGGACGGGCTGGCACGGGCTGTGGTGGGCTGGAACGGGCTGTGGTGGGCTGGGACGGGCTCTGGTGGTGTGGAAAGGGCTGTGGTGGGCTGGGACGGGCTGTGGTGGTCTGTGGTGGGCTGTGGTGGGCTGGGACGGGCTGTGGTGGTCTGTGGTGGGCTGTGGTGGGCTGGGACGGGCTGTGGTGGGCTGGGACGCGCTGTGGTGGGCTGGGACGGGCTGTGGTGGGCTGTGGTGAGCTGAGACGGGTGGGGACGGGCTCTGTTGGGCTGGGACGGTCTGTGATGGGCTGTGGTGGGCTGGGACGGGCTGTGGTGAGCTGGGAAGGGCTGGGACGAGCTGGGACCGGCTGTGGTGGGCGGGGACCGGCTATGGTGGGCGGGGATGGTCTGTGCTGGGCGGTGACGGGCTGTGGTGGGCTGGGACAAGCTGTGGTGGGCTGGGACGGTCTGTGGTGGGCTAGGACGGGCTATGGTGGGCTGGGACGGGCTGTGGTGGGCTGGGACGGGCTGTGGTGGGTTGGGACGGGCTTGGACGGGCTGTGGTGGGCTGGGACGGGCTGTGGTGGTCTGGGATGGGCTGTGGTGGGCTGGGACGGGCTGTGGTGGGCTGGGACAGGCTGTGGTGGGTTGGGACGGGCTGGGACGGGCTGTGGTGGTGGTGGACGGGCTGTGGTGGGCTGGGACGGGCCGTGGTGAGCTGTGGTTTGCTGGGACGGGCTGTGGTGGGCTGGGACGGGCTGTTGTAGGCTGGGACGGGCTGTGGAGGGCTGTGGTGGGCTGGGACGGGCTGTGGCGGTCAGTGGTTGCCTGGGACATGCTGTGGTGGGCTGTGGTGGGCTGGGACGGGCTGGCACGGGCTGGGACAGGCTGGCACGGGCTGGAACGAGCTGGCACGGACTGGGACGGGCTGGCACGGGCTGTGGTGGGCTTGGACGGGCTGTGGTGGGCTGGGACGGGCTCTGGTGGTGTGGAAAAAGCTGTGGTGGGCTGGGACGGGCTGTGGTGGGCTGGGACGGGCTGTGGTGGGCTGGGACAGGCTGTGGTGGGTTGGGACAGGCTGGGACGGGCTGTGGTGGGCTGGGACGAGCTGTGGTGGGCTGGGACAGGCCGTGGTGGGCTGGGACGGGCTGTGGTCAGTCGTGGTGGGCTGGGACGTGTTGTGGTGGCTCGGGACGGACTCTGGTGGGCCGGGACAAGCTCTGGTGGCCTGTGACAGGCTGTGACGGGCTGTGGTGGGCTTGGACGAGTTGTTTTGGGCCGGGACGGGCTGTGGTGGGCTGTGGTAAGCTGGGACGGGCTGTGGTGGGCCGGGACGTGCTGGGACGGGTTCTGATGGTCTGGAATGGGCTGCTGTGGGCTGGGACGGGCCGTGGTGGGCTGGGACGGGCCGTGGTGGGCTGGGACGGGCCGTGGTGGGCTGGGACGGGCCGTGGTGGGCTGGGAAGGGCCGTGGTGGGCTGGGACGGTCTGTGGTGGTCTGTGGTGGGCTGGGACGGGCTGTGGTGGGCTGGGACGGTCTGTGGTGGGTTGGGACGGGCTGGGACAGGCTGTGGTGTGCTGGGACGGTCTGTGGTGGGCTGGGTCGGGCCTTGGTGGGCTGGGAAAGGCCGTGGTGGGCTGGGACGGGCCGTGGTGGGCTGTGGTGGGTTCTGGTGAGCTTAGACGGGCTTTGGTGGGCTGTGGTGGGCTGGGACGGGCTGTGGTGGGCTGGGACGGTCTGTGGTGGGTAGGGACGGGCTGTGGTGAGCTGAGATGGGCCGTGGTGGGCTGGGATGGGCTGTGGTGGGCTGTGGTTGGCTGGGATGGGCTATGGTGGGCTGGGACGGGCTGTTGTAGGCTGGGACGGGCTGTGGTGGGCTGGGATGGGCTGGGACAGACTGGGACGGGCTGTGGTGGTCAGTGGTTGCCTGGGACATGCTGTGGTGGGCTGGGACATGCTGTGGTGGGCTGGGACGGTCTGTGGTGGTCTGTGGTGGGCTGGCACGGGCTGGGACGAGCTGGCACAGACTGGGACGGGCTGGCACGGACTGTGGTGGGCTGGAACGGGCTGTGGTGGGCTTGGACGGGCTGTGGTGGGCTGGGACGGGCTCTGGTGGTGTGGAAAGGGCTGTGGTGGGCTGGGACGGGCTGTGGTGGTCTGTGGTGGGCTGTGGTTGGCTGGGACGGGCTGTGGTGGGCTGGGACGGGCTGTGGTGGGCTGTGGTGAGCTGAGACGGGCGGGCACGGGCTGTGGTAAGCTGGGACGGGCTCTGTTGGGCTGGGACGGTCTGTGATGCGCTGTGGTGGGCTGGGACAGGCTGTGGTGAGCTGGGAAGGGCTGGGACGAGCTGGGACCGGCTGTGGTGGGCGGGGACCGGCTATGGTGGGCGGGGATGGTCTGTGCTGGGCGGTGACGGGCTGTGGTGGGCTGGGACAAGCTGTGGTGGGCTGGGACGGTCTGTGGTGGGCTAGGACGGGCTATGGTCGGCTGGGACGGGCTGTGGTGGGCTGGGACGGGCTGTGGTGGGTTGGGACGGGCTGGGACGGGCTGTGGTGGGCTGGGACGGGCTGTGGTGGGCTGGGATGGGCTGTGGTGGGCTGGGACAGGCTGTGGTGGGTTGGGACGGGCTGGGACGGGCTGTGGTGGGCTGGGACGGGCTGTGGTGGGTTGGGACGGGCTGGGACGGGCTGTGGTTGGCTGGGACGGGCTGTGGTGGGCTGTGGACGGCTGGGACGGGCTGTGGTGGGCTGGGACGGGCTGTGGTGGGTTGGGACGGGCTGGGACGGGCTGTTGTAGGCTGGGACGGGCTGTGGTGGGCTGTGGACGGCTGGGACGGGCTGTGGCGGTCAGTGGTTGCCTGGGACGGGCTGTGGTGGGCTGTGGTGGGCTGGGACGGGCTGTGGCGGTCAGTGGTTGCCTGGGACATGCTGTGGTGGGCTGTGGTGGGCTGGGACGGGCTGGCACGGGCTGGGACAGGCTGGCACGGGCTGGAACGAGCTGGCACGGACTGGGACGGGCTGGCACGGGCTGTGGTGGGCTTGGACGGGTGTGGTGGGCTGGGACGGGCTCTGGTGGTGTGGAAAAAGCTGTGGTGGGCTGGGACGGGCTGTGATGGGCTGTGGTGGGCTGGGACGGGCTGTGGTGGGCTGGGACAGGCTGTGGTGGGTTGGGACAGGCTGGGACGGGCTGTGGTGCGCTGGGACGAGCTGTGGTGGGCTGGGACAGGCCGTGGTGGGCTGGGACGGGCTGTGGTCAGTCGTGGTGGGCTGGGACGTGTTGTGGTGGCTCGGGACGGACTCTGGTGGGCCGGGACAAGCTCTGGTGGCCTGTGACAGGCTGTGACGGGCTGTGGTGGGCTTGGACGAGTTGTTTTGGGCCGGGACGGGCCGTGGTGGGCTGTGGTAAGCTGGGACGGGCTGTGGTGGGCCGGGACGTGCTGGGACGGGCTCTGATTGTCTGGAATGCGCTGTTGTGGGCTGGGACGGGCCGTGGTGGGCTGGGACGGGCCGTGGTGGGCTGGGACGGGCCGTGGTGGGCTGGGACGGACTGTGGTGGGCTGGGAAGGGCCGTGGTGGGCTGGGACGGTCTGTGGTGGTCTGTGGTGGGCTGGGACGGGCTGTGGTGGGCTGGGACGGGCTGTGGTGGGTTGGGACGGGCTGGGACAGGCTGTGGTGTGCTGGGACGGTCTGTGGTGGGCTGGGACGGGCCTTGGTGGGCTGGGAAAGGCCGTGGTGGGCTGGGACGGGCCGTGGTGGGCTGTGGTGGGTTCTGGTGAGCTTAGACGGGCTTTGGTGGGCTGTGGTGGGCTGGGACGGGCTGTGGTGGGCTGGGACGGTCTGTGGTGGGTAGGGACGGGCTGTGGTGAGCTGAGACGGGCCGTGGTGGGCTGGGATGGGCTGTGGTGGGCTGTGGTTGGCTGGGATGGGCTATGGTGGGCTGGGACGGGCTGTTGTAGGCTGGGACGGGCTGTGGTGGGCTGGGATGGGCTGGGACAGACTGGGACGGGCTGTGGTGGTCAGTGGTTGCCTGGGACATGCTGTGGTGGGCTGGGACATGCTGTGGTGGGCTGGGACGGTCTGTGGTGGTCTGTGGTGGGCTGGCACGGGCTGGGACGAGCTGGCACGGACTGGGACGGGCTGGCACGGGCTGTGGTGGGCTGGAACGGGCTGTGGTGGGCTTGGACGGGCTGTGGTGGGCTGGGACGGGCTCTGGTGGTGTGGAAAGGGCTGTGGTGGGCTGGGACGGGCTGTGGTGGTCTGTGGTGGGCTGTGGTTGGCTGTGGTGGGCTGTGGTGGGCTGGGACGGGCTGTGGTGGGCTGTGGTGAGCTGAGACGGGCTGGCACGGGCTGTGGTGGGCTGGAACGGGCTGTGGTGGGCTTGGACGGGCTGTGGTGGGCTGGGACGGGCTCTGGTGGTGTGGAAAGGGCTGTGGTGGGCTGGGACGGGCTGTGGTGGTCTGTGGTGGGCTGTGGTTGGCTGTGGTGGGCTGTGGTGGGCTGGGACGGGCTGTGGTGGGCTGTGGTGAGCTGAGACGGGCGGGCACGGGCTGTGGTAAGCTGGGACGGGCTCTGTTGGGCTGGGACGGTCTGTGATGGGCTGTGGTGGGCTGGGACGGGCTGTGGTGAGCTGGGAAGGGCTGGGACGAGCTGGGACCGGCTGTGGTGGGCGGGGACCGGCTATGGTGGGCGGGGATGGTCTGTGCTGGGCGGTGACGGGCTGTGGTGGGCTGGGACAAGCTGTGGTGGGCTGGGACGGACTGTGGTGGGCTAGGACGGGCGGTGGTGGGTTGGGACGGGCTGGGACGGGCTGTGGTGGGCTGGGACGGGCTGTGGTGGGCTGGGATGGGCTGTGGTGGGCTGGGACAGGCTGTGGTGTGTTGGGACGGGCTGGGATGGGCTGTGGTGGGCTGGGACGGGCTGTGGTGGGCTGGGACGGGCCGTGGTGAGCTGTGGTTTGCTGGGACGGGCTGTGGTGGGCTGGGACGGGCTGTTGTAGGCTGGGACGGGCTGTGGTGGGCTGTGGTGGGCTGGGACGGGCTGGGACAGGCTGGCACGGGCTGGAACGAGCTGGCACGGACTGGGACGGGCTGGCACGGGCTGTGGTGGGCTTGGACGGGCTGTGGTGGGCTGGGACGGGCTCTGGTGGTGTGGAAAAAGCTGTGGTGGGCTGGGACGGGCTGGGACGGGCTGTGGTGGGCTGGGACGGGCTGTGGTGGGCTGGGACAGGCTGTGGTGGGTTGGGACAGGCTGGGACAGGCCGTGGTGGGCTGGGACGGGCTGTGGTCAGTCGTGGTGGGCTGGGACGTGTTGTGGTGGCTCGGGACGGACTCTGGTGGGCCGGGACAAGCTCTGGTGGCCTGTGACAGGCTGTGACGGGCTGTGGTGGGCTTGGACGAGTTGTTTTGGGCCGGGACGGGCTGTGGTGGGCTGTGGTAAGCTGGGACGGGCTGTGGTGGGCCGGGACGTGCTGGGACGGGTTCTGATGGTCTGGAATGGGCTGCTGTGGGCTGGGACGGGCCGTGGTGGGCTGGGACGGGCCGTGGTGGGCTGGGACGGACTGTGGTGGGCTGGGAAGGGCCGTGGTGGGCTGGGACGGTCTGTGGTGGTCTGTGGTGGGCTGGGATGGGCTGTGGTGGGCTTGGACGGGCTGTGGTGGGTTGGGACGGGCTGGGACAGGCTGTGGTGTGCTGGGACGGTCTGTGGTGGGCTGGGACAGGCCTTGGTGGGCTGGGAAAGGCCGTGGTGGGCAGTGGTGGGCCGTGGTGGGCTGGGACGGGCCGTGGTGGGCTGTGGTGGGTTCTGGTGAGCTTAGACGGGCTTTGGTGGGCTGTGGTGGGCTGGAACGGTCTGTGGTGGGCTGGGACGGTCTGTGGTGGGCTAGGACGGGCTGTGGTGGGCTGGGACGGGCTGTGGTGGGTTGGGACGGGCTGGGACAGGCTGTGGTGTGCTGGGACGGTCTGTGGTGGGCTGGGACGGGCCTTGGTGGGCTGGGACGGGCTGTGGTGGGCAGTGGTGGGCCGTGGTGGGCTGGGACGGGCCGTGGTGGGCTGTGGTGGGTTCTGGTGAGTTTAGACGGGCTTTGGTGGGCTGTGGTGGGCTGGAACGGTCTGTGGTTGGCTGGGACGGTCTGTGGTGGGCTAGGACGGGCTATGGTGGGCTGGGACGGGCTGTGGTGGGCTGGGACGGGCTGTGGTGGGTTGGGACGGGCTGGGACGGGCTGTGGTGGGCTGGGACGGGCTGTGGTGGGCTGGGACGGGCTGTGGTGGGCTGGGACAGGCTGTGGTGGGTTGGGACGGGCTGGGACGGGCTGTGGTGGGCTGGGACGGGCTGTGGTGGGGCTGGGACGGGCCGTGGTGAGCTGTGGTTTGCTGGGACGGGCTGTGGTGGGCTGGGACGGGCTGTTGTAGGCTGGGACGGGCTGTGGTGGGCTGTGGTGGGCTGGGACGGGCTGTGGCGGTCAGTGGTTGCCTGGGACATGCTGTGGTGGGCTGTGGTGGGCTGGGACGGGCTGGCACGGACTGGGACGAGCTGGCACGGGCTGGAACAAGCTGGCACGGACTGGGACGGGCTGTGGTGGGCTTGGCGGGCTGTGGTGGGCTGGGACGGGCTCTGGTGGTGTGGAAAAATCTGTGGTGGGCTGGGACGGGCTGTGGTGGGCTGGGACGGGCTGTGGTCAGTCGTGGTGGGCTGGGACGTGCCGTGGTGGCTCGGGACGGACTCTGGTGGGCCGGGACAAGCTCTGGTAGCCTGTGACGGGCTGTGATGGGCTGTGGTGGGCTTGGACGAGTTGTTTTGGGCCGGGACGGGCTGTGGTGGGCTGTGGTGAACTGAGACGGGCTGTGGTGGGCCGGGACGGGCTCTGGTGGTGTGGAAAAAGCTGTGGTGGGCTGGGACGGGCTGGGACGGGCTGTGGTGGGCTGGGACGGGCTGTGGTGGGTTGGGACGGGCTGGGACGGGCTGTGGTGGGCTGGGACAGGCTGTGGTGGTCTGGGATGGGCTGTGGTGGGCTGGGACAGGCTGTGGTGGGTTGGGACGGGCTGGGACGGGCTGTGGTGGTGGTGGACGGGCTGTGGTGGGCTGGGACGGGCCGTGGTGAGCTGTGGTTTGCTGGGACGGGCTGTGGTGGGCTGGGACGGGCTGTGGTGGGCTGGGACGGGCTGGGACAGGCTGTGGTGTGCTGGGACGGTCTGCGGTGGGCTGGGACGGGCCTTGGTGGGCTGGGAAAGGCCGTGGTGGGCAGTGGTGGGCCGTGGTGGGCTGGGACGGGCCGTGGTGGGCTGTGGTGGGTTCTGGTGAGCTTAGATGGGCTTTGGTGGGCTGTGGTGGGCTGGGACGGTCTGTGGTGGGCTGGGACGGTCTGTGGTGGGCTAGGACGGGCTGTGGTGGGCTGGAACGGGCTGTGGTGGGCTGGGACGGGCTGTGGTGGGTTGGGACGGGCTGTGGTGGGTTGGGACGGGCTGGGACAGGCTGTGGTGTGCTGGGACGGTCTGTGGTGGGCTGGGACGGGCTGTGGTGGGCTGGGACGGTCTGTGGTGGTCTGTGGTGGGCTGGCACGGGCTGGGACGAGCTGGCACGGACTGGGACGGGCTGGCACGGGCTGTGGTGGGCTGGAACGGGCTGTGGTGGGCTGGGACGGGCTCTGGTGGTGTGGAAAGGGCTGTGGTGGGCTGGGACGGGCTGTGGTGGTCTGTGGTGGGCTGTGGTGGGCTGGGACGGGCTGTGGTGGTCTGTGGTGGGCTGTGGTGGGCTGGGACGGGCTGTGGTGGGCTGGGACGCGCTGTGGTGGGCTGGGACGGGCTGTGGTGGGCTGTGGTGAGCTGAGACGGGTGGGGACGGGCTCTGTTGGGCTGGGACGGTCTGTGATGGGCTGTGGTGGGCTGGGACGGGCTGTGGTGAGCTGGGAAGGGCTGGGACGAGCTGGGACCGGCTGTGGTGGGCGGGGACCGGCTGTGCTGGGCGGTGACGGGCTGTGGTGGGCTGGGACAAGCTGTGGTGGGCTGGGACGGTCTGTGGTGGGCTAGGACGGGCTATGGTGGGCTGGGACGGGCTGTGGTGGGCTGGGACGGGCTGTGGTGGGTTGGGACGGGCTGGGACGGGCTGTGGTGGGCTGGGACGGGCCGTGGTGAGCTGTGGTTTGCTGGGACGGGCTGTGGTGGGCTGGGACGGGCTGTTGTAGGCTGGGACGGGCTGTGGTGGGCTGTGGTGGGCTGGGACGGGCTGTGGCGGTCAGTGGTTGCCTGGGACATGCTGTGGTGGGCTGTGGTGGGCTGGGACGGGCTGGGACAGGCTGGCACGGGCTGGAACGAGCTGGCACAGACTGGGACGGGCTGGAACGGGCTGTGGTGGGCTTGGACGGGCTGTAGTGGGCTGGGACGGGCTCTGGTGGTGTGGAAAAAGCTGTGGTGGGCTGGGACGGGCTGGGACGGGCTGTGGTGGGCTGGGACGGGCTGTGGTGGGCTGGGACAGGCTGTGGTGGGTTGGGACAGGCTGGGACGGGCTGTGGTGGGCTGGGACGAGCTGTGGTGGGCTGGGACAGGCCGTGGTGGGCTGGGACGGGCTGTGGTCAGTCGTGGTGGGCTGGGACGTGTTGTGGTGGCTCGGGACGGACTCTGGTGGGCCGGGACAAGCTCTGGTGGCCTGTGACAGGCTGTGACGGGCTGTGGTGGGCTTGGACGAGTTGTTTTGGGCCGGGACGGGCTGTGGTGGGCTGTGGTAAGCTGGGACGGGCTGTGGTGGGCCGGGACGTGCTGGGACGGGTTCTGATGGTCTGGAATGGGCTGCTGTGGGCTGGGACGGGCCGTGGTGGGCTGGGACGGGCCGTGGTGGGCTGGGACGGACTGTGGTGGGCTGGGAAGGGCCGTGGTGGGCTGGGACGGTCTGTGGTGGTCTGTGGTGGGCTGGGACGGGCTGTGGTGGGCTGGGACGGGCTGTGGTGGGTTGGGACGGGCTGGGACAGGCTGTGGTGTGCTGGGACGGTCTGTGGTGGGCTGGGACGGGCCTTGGTGGGCTGGGAAAGGCCGTGGTGGGCTGGGACGGGCCGTGGTGGGCTGTGGTGGGTTCTGGTGAGCTTAGACGGGCTTTGGTGGGCTGTGGTGGGCTGGGACGATCTGTGGTGGGTAGGGACGTGCTGTGGTGAGCTGAGATGGGCCGTGGTGGGCTGGGATGGGCTGTGGTGGGCTGTGGTTGGCTGGGATGGGCTATGGTGGGCTGGGACGGGCTGTTGTAGGCTGGGACGGGCTGTGGTGGGCTGGGATGGGCTGGGACAGACTGGGACGGGCTGTGGTGGTCAGTGGTTGCCTGGGACATGCTGTGGTGGGCTGGGACATGCTGTGGTGGGCTGGGACGGTCTGTGGTGGTCTGTGGTGGGCTGGCACGGGCTGGGACGAGCTGGCACGGACTGGGACGGGCTGGCACGGGCTGTGGTGGGCTGGAACGGGCTGTGGTGGGCTTGGACGGGCTGTGGTGGGCTGGGACGGGCTCTGGTGGTGTGGAAAGGGCTGTGGTGTGCTGGGACGGGCTGTGGTGGTCTGTGGTGGGCTGTGGTTGGCTGGGACGGGCTGTGGTGGGCTGGGACGGGCTGTGGTGGGCTGTGGTGAGCTGAGACGGGCGGGCACGGGCTGTGGTAAGCTGGGACGGGCTCTGTTGGGCTGGGACGGTCTGTGATGGGCTGTGGTGGGCTGGGACGGGCTGTGGTGAGCTGGGAAGGGCTGGGACGAGCTGGGACCGGCTGTGGTGGGCGGGGACCGGCTATGGTGGGCGGGGATGGTCTGTGCTGGGCGGTGACGGGCTGTGGTGGGCTGGGACAAGCTGTGGTGGGCTGGGACGGTCTGTGGTGGGCTAGGACGGGCTGTGGTGGGCTGGGACGGGCTGTGGTGGGCTGGGACGGGCTGTGGTGGGTTGGGACGGGCTGGGACGGGCTGTGGTGGGCTGGGACGGGCTGTGGTGGGCTGGGATGGGCTGTGGTGGGTTGGGACGGGCTGGGACGGGCTGTGGTGGGCTGGGACGGGCTGTGGTGGGCTGGGACGGGCCGTGGTGAGCTGTGGTTTGCTGGGACGGGCTGTGGTGGGCTGGGACGGGCTGTTGTAGGCTGGGACGGGCTGTGGTGGGCTGTGGTGGGCTGGGACGGGCTGTGGCGGTCAGTGGTTGCCTGGGACATGCTGTGGTGGGCTGTGGTGGGCTGGGATGGGCTGGCACGGGCTGGGACAGGCTGGCACGGGCTGGAACGAGCTGGCACGGACTGGGACGGGCTGGCACGGGCTGTGGTGGGCTTGGACGGGCTGTGGTGGGCTGGGACGGGCTCTGGTGGTGTGGAAAAAGCTGTGGTGGGCTGGGACGGGCTGTGATGGGCTGTGGTGGGCTGGGACGGGCTGTGGTGGGCTGGGACAGGCTGTGGTGGGTTGGGACAGGCTGGGACAGGCTGTGGTGGGCTGGGACGAGCTGTGGTGGGCTGGGACAGGCCGTGGTGGGCTGGGACGGGCTGTGGTCAGTCGTGGTGGGCTGGGACGTGTTGTGGTGGCTCGGGACGGACTCTGGTGGGCCGGGACAAGCTCTGGTGGCCTGTGACAGGCTGTGACGGGCTGTGGTGGGCTTGGACGAGTTGTTTTGGGCCGGGACGGGCTGTGGTGGGCTGTGGTAAGCTGGGATGGGCTGTGGTGGGCCGGGACGTGCTGGGACGGGTTCTGATGGTCTGGAATGGGCTGCTGTGGGCTGGGACGGGCCGTGGTGGGCTGGGACGGGCCGTGGTGGGCTGGGACGGACTGTGGTGGGCTGGGACGGACTGTGGTGGGCTGGGAAGGGCCGTGGTGGGCTGGGACGGTCTGTGGTGGTCTGTGGTGGGCTGGCACGGGCTGGGACGAGCTGGCACGGACTGGGACGGGCTGGCACGGGCTGTGGTGGGCTGGAACGGGCTGTGGTGGGCTAGGACGGGCTATGGTGGGCTTGGACGGGCTGTGGTGGGCTTGGACGGGCTGTGGTGGTCTGTGGTGGGCTGTGGTTGGCTGGGACGGGCTGTGGTGGGCTGGGACGGGCTGTGGTGGGGTGTGGTGAGCTGAGACGGGCGGGCACGGGCTGTGGTAAGCTGGGACGGGCTCTGTTGGGCTGGGACGGTCTGTGATGGGCTGTGGTGGGCTGGGACGGGCTGTGGTGAGCTGGGAAGGGCTGGGACGAGCTGGGACCGGCTGTGGTGGGCGGGGACCGGCTATGGTGGGCGGGGATGGTCTGTGCTGGGCGGTGACGGGCTGTGGTGGGCTGGGACAAGCTGTGGTGGGCTGGGACGGTCTGTGGTGGGCTAGGACGGGCTGTGGTGGGTTGGGACGGGCTGGGACGGGCTGTGGTGGGCTGGGACGGGCTGTGGTGGGCTGGGACGGGCTCTGGTGGTGTGGAAAAAGCTGTGGTGGGTTGGGACAGGCTGGGACGGGCTGTGGTGGGCTGGGACGAGCTGTGGTGGGCTGGGACAGGCCGTGGTGGGCTGGGACGGGCTGTGGTCAGTCGTGGTGGGTTGGGACGTGTTGTGGTGGCTCGGGACGGACTCTGGTGGGCCGGGACAAGCTCTGGTGGCCTGTGACAGGCTGTGACGGGCTGTGGTGGGCTTGGACGAGTTGTTTTGGGCCGGGACGGGCTGTGGTGGGCTGGGACGGTCTGTGGTGGTCTGTGGTGGGCTGGGATGGGCTGTGGTGGGCTTGGACGGGCTGTGGTGGGTTGGGACGGGCTGGGACAGGCTGTGGTGTGCTGGGACGGTCTGTGGTGGGCTGGGACAGGCCTTGGTGGGCTGGGAAAGGCCGTGGTGGGCAGTGGTGGGCCGTGGTGGGCTGGGACGGGCTGTGGTGGGCTGTGGTGGGTTCTGGTGAGCTTAGACGGGCTTTGGTGGGCTGTGGTGGGCTGGAACGGTCTGTGGTGGGCTGGGACGGTCTGTGGTGGGCTAGGACGGGCTGTGGTGGGCTGGGACGGGCTGTGGTGGGTTGGGACGTGCTGGGACAGGCTGTGGTGTGCTGGGACGGTCTGTGGTGGGCTGGGACAGGCCTTGGTGGGCTGGGACAGGCCTTGGTGGGCAGTGGTGGGCCGTGGTGGGCTGGGACGGGCCGTGGTGGGCTGTGGTGGGTTCTGGTGAGCTTAGACGGGCTTTGGTGGGCTGTGGTGGGCTGGAACGGTCTGTGGTGGGCTGGGACGGGCTGTGGTGGGCTGGGACGGGCTGTGGTGGGTTGGGACGGGCTGGGACAGGCTGTGGTGTGCTGGGACGGTCTGTGGTGGGCTGGGACGGGCCTTGGTGGGCTGGGAAATGCCGTGGTGGGCAGTGGTGGGCCGTGGTGGGCTGGGACGGGCCGTGGTGGGCTGTGGTGGGTTCTGGTGAGCTGAGACGGGCTTTGCTGGGCTGTGGTGGGCTGGGACGGGCTGTGGTGGGTAGGGACGGGCTGTGGTGGGCTGGGATGGGCTGGGACAGACTGGGACGGGCTGTGGTGGTCAGTGGTTGCCTGGGACATGCTGTGGTGGGCTGGGACATGCTGTGGTGGGCTGGGACAGTCTGTGGTGGTCTGTGGTGGGCTGGCACGGGCTGGGACGAGCTGGCACGGACTGGGACGGGCTGGCACGGGCTGTGGTGGGCTGGAACGGGCTGTGGTGGGCTTGGACGGGCTGTGGTGGGCTGGGACGGGCTCTGGTGGTGTGGAAAGGGCTGTGGTGGGCTGGGACGGGCTGTGGTGATCTGTGGTGGGCTGTGGTGGGCTGGGACGGGCTGTGGTGGGCTGGGACGGGCTGTGGTGGGCTGTGGTGAGCTGAGACGGGCGGGCACGGGCTGTGGTAAGCTGGGACGGGCTGTGGTGGGCTGGGACGGTCTGTGATGGGCTGTGGTGGGCTGGGACGGGCTGTGGTGAGCTGGGAAGGGCTGGGACGAGCTGGGACCGGCTGTGGTGGGCGGGGACCGGCTATGGTGGGCGGGGATGGTCTGTGCTGGGCGGTGACGGGCTGTGGTGGGCTGGGACAAGCTGTGGTGGGCTGGGACGGGCTGTGGTGGGCTGGGACCGTCTGTGGTGCACTAAGACGGGCTCTGGTGGTCTGGAACAGGCTGTGGTTGGCTGGGACGGGCCTTGGTGGGCTGGGAAAGGCCGTGGTGGGCAGTGGTGGGCCGTGGTGGGCTGGGACGGGCCGTGGTGGGCTGTGGTGGGTTCTGGTGAGCTTAGACGGGCTTTGGTGGGCTGTGGTGGGCTGGAACGGTCTGTGGTGGGCTGGGATGGGCTGGGACAGACTGGGACGGGCTGTGGTGGTCAGTGGTTGCCTGGGACATGCTGTGGTGGGCTGGGACATGCTGTGGTGGGCTGGGACGGTCTGTGGTGGTCTGTGGTGGGCTGGCACGGGCTGGGACGAGCTGGCACGGACTGGGACGGGCTGGCACGGGCTGTGGTGGGCTGGAACGGGCTGTGGTGGGCTTGGACGGGCTGTGGTGGGCTGGGACGGGCTCTGGTGGTGTGGAAAGGGCTGTGGTGGGCTGGGACGGGCTGTGGTGGTCTGTGGTGGGCTGTGGTTGGCTGGGACGGGCTGTGGTGGGCTGGGACGGGCTGTGGTGGGCTGGGACGGGCTGTGGTGGGCTAGGACGGGCTCTGTTGGGCTGGGACGGGCTGTGGTGGGCTGGGACGGGCTGTGGTGGGTTGGGACGGGCTGGGACGGGCTGTGGTGGGCTGGGACGGGCTGTGGTGGGCTGGGATGGGTTCTGGTGGGCTGGGACAGGCTGTGGTGGGTTGGGACGGGCTGGGACGGGCTGTGGTGGGCTGGGACGGGCTGTGGTGAGCTGAGACGGGCCGTGGTGGGCTGGGATGGGCTGTGGTGGGCTGTGGTTGGCTGGGATGGGCTATGGTGGGCTGGGACGGGCTGTTGTAGGCTGGGACGGGCTGTGGTGGGCTGGGATGGGGTGGGACAGACTGGGACGGGCTGTGGTGGTCAGTGGTTGCCTGGGACATGCTGTGGTGGGCTGGGACATGCTGTGGTGGGCTGGGACAGTCTGTGGTGGTCTGTGGTGGGCTGGCACGGGCTGGGACGAGCTGGCACGGACTGGGACGGGCTGGCACGGGCTGTGGTGGGCTGGAACGGGCTGTGGTGGGCTTGGACGGGCTGTGGTGGGCTGGGACGGGCTCTGGTGGTGTGGAAAGGGCTGTGGTGGGCTGGGACGGGCTGTGGTGATCTGTGGTGGGCTGTGGTTGGCTGGGACGGGCTGTGGTGGGCTGGGACGGGCTGTGGTGGGCTGTGGTGAGCTGAGATGGGTGGGCACGGGCTGTGGTAAGCTGGGACGGGCTCTGTTGGGCTGGGACGGTCTGTGATGGGCTGTGGTGGGCTGGGACGGGCTGTGGTGAGCTGGGAAGGGCTGGGACGAGCTGGGACCGGCTGTGGTGGGCGGGGACCGGCTATGGTGGGCGGGGATGGTCTGTGCTGGGCGGTGACGGGCTGTGGTGGGCTGGGACAAGCTGTGGTGGGCTGGGACGGTCTGTGGTGGGCTAGGACGGGCTATGGTGGGCTTGGACGGGCTGTGGTGGGTTGGGACGGGCTGGGACGGGCTGTGGTGGGCTGGGACGATCTGTGGTGGGTAGGGACGGGCTGTGGTGAGCTGAGACGGGCCGTGGTGGGCTGGGATGGGCTGTGGTGGGCTGTGGTTGGCTGGGATGGGCTATGGTGGGCTGGGACGGTCTGTGGTGGGCTGGGACGGTCTGTGGTGGGCTGGGATGGGCTGGGACAGACTGGGACGGGCTGTGGTGGTCAGTGGTTGCCTGGGACATGCTGTGGTGGGCTGGGACATGCTGTGGTGGGCTGGGACGGTCTGTGGTGGTCTGTGGTGGGCTGGCACGGGCTGGGACGAGCTGGCACGGACTGGGACGGGCTGGCACGGGCTGTGGTGGGCTGGAACGGGCTGTGGTGGGCTTGGACGGGCTGTGGTGGGCTGGGACGGGCTCTGGTGGTGTGGAAAGGGCTGTGGTGTGCTGGGACGGGCTGTGGTGGGCTGTGGATGGCTGGGACGGGCTGTGGTGGGCTGGGACAGGCTGTGGTGGGCTGTGGTGAGCTGAGACGGGCGGGC
Organism: Falco cherrug; assembly: GCF_023634085.1. Classification (NCBI taxonomy): domain Eukaryota; kingdom Metazoa; phylum Chordata; class Aves; order Falconiformes; family Falconidae; genus Falco; species Falco cherrug. The sequence continues at coordinate 35,795 of NW_026599327.1, forward strand.
ACGGGCTGTGTTAAGCTGGGACGGGCTCTGTTGGGCTGGGACGGTCTGTGATGGGCTGTGGTGGGCTGGGACGGGCTGTGGTGAGCTGGGAAGGGCTGGGATGAGCTGGGACCGGCTGTGGTGGGCGGGGACCGGCTATGGTGGGCGGGGATGGTCTGTGCTGGGCGGTGACGGGCTGTGGTGGGCTGGGACAAGCTGTGGTGGGCTGGGACGGTCTGTGGTGGGCTGGGACGGGCTATGGTGGGCTGGGACGGGCTGTGGTGGGCTGGGACGGGCTGTGGTGGGTTGGGACGGGCTGGGACGGGCTGTGGTGGGCTGGGACGGGCTGTGGTGGGCTGGGACAGGCTGTGGTGGGTTGGGACGGGCTGGGACGGGCTGTGGTGGGCTGGGACGGGCCGTGGTGAGCTGTGGTTTGCTGGGACGGGCTGTGGTGGGCTGGGACGGGCTGTTGTAGGCTGGGACGGGCTGTGGTGGGCTGGGACGGGCTGTGGCGGTCAGTGGTTGCCTGGGACGGGCTGTGGTGGGCTGTGGTGGGCTGGGACGGGCTGGCACGGGCTGGGACAGGCTGGCACGGGCTGGAACGAGCTGGCACGGACTGGGACGGGCTGGCACGGGCTGTGGTGGGCTTGGACGGGCTGTGGTGGGCTGGGACGGGCTCTGGTGGTGTGGAAAAAGCTGTGGTGGGCTGGGACGGGCTGGGACGGGCTGTGGTGGGCTGGGACGGGCTGTGGTGGGCTGGGACAGGCTGTGGTGGGTTGGGACGGGTTGGGACGGGCTGTGGTGGGCTGGGACGAGCTGTGGTGGGCTGGGACGTGCCGTGGTGGGCTGGGACGGGCTGTGGTCAGTCGTGGTGGGCTGGGACGTGTTGTGGTGGCTCGGGACGGACTCTGGTGGGCCGGGACAAGCTCTGGTGGCCTGTGACGGGCTGTGGTGGGCTGTGGTGGGCTTGGACGAGTTGTTTTGGGCCGGGACGGGCTGTGGTGGGCTGTGGTAAGCTGGGACGGGCTGTGGTGGGCCGGGACGTGCTGGGACGGGTTCTGATGGTCTGTAATGGGCTGCTGTGGGCTGGGACGGGCTGTGGTGGGCTGGGACGGGCCGTGGTGGGCTGGGACGGACTGTGGTGGGCTGGGAAGGGCTGTGGTGGGCTGGGACGGTCTGTGGTGGTCTGTGGTGGGCTGGGACGGGCTGTGGTGGGCTGGGACGGGCTGTGGTGGGTTGGGACGGGCTGGGACAGGCTGTGGTGTGCTGGGACGGTCTGTGGTGGGCTGGGACAGGCCTTGGTGGGCTGGGAAAGGCCGTGGTGGGCAGTGGTGGGCTGGGACGGGCCGTGGTGGGCTGTGGTGGGTTCTGGTGAGCTTAGACGGGCTTTGGTGGGCTGTGGTGGGCTGGGACAGTCTGTGGTGGGCTAGGACGGGCTGTGGTGGGCTGGGACGGGCTGTGGTGGGTTGGGACGGGCTGGGACAGGCTGTGGTGTGCTGGGACGGTCTGTGGTGGGCTGGGACGGGCCTTGGTGGGCTGGGAAATGCCGTGGTGGGCAGTGGTGGGCCGTGGTGGGCTGGGACGGGCCGTGGTGGGCTGTGGTGGGTTCTGGTGAGCTTAGACGGGCTGTGGTGGGCTGTGGTGGGCTGGGACGGGCTGTGGTGGGTAGGGACGGGCTGTGGTGAGCTGAGACGGGCCGTGGTGGGCTGGGATGGGCTGTGGTGGGCTGTGGTTGGCTGGGATGGGCTATGGTGGGCTGTGGTGGGCTGTTGTAGGCTGGGACGGGCTGTGGTGGGCTGGGATGGGCTAGGACAGACTGGGACGGGCTGTGGTGGTCAGTGGTTGCCTGGGACATGCTGTGGTGGGCTGGGACATGCTGTGGTGGGCTGGGACGGTCTGTGGTGGTCTGTGGTGGGCTGGCACGGGCTGGGACGAGCTGGCACGGACTGGGACGGGCTGGCACGGGCTGTGGTGGGCTGGAACGGGCTGTGGTGGGCTTGGACGGGCTGTGGTGGGCTGGGACGGGCTCTGGTGGTGTGGAAAGGGCTGTGGTGGGCTGGGACGGGCTGTGGTGGTCTGTGGTGGTCTGTGGTTGGCTGGGACGGGCTGTGGTGGGCTGGGACGGGCTGTGGTGGGCTGTGGTGAGCTGAGACGGGCGGGCACGGGCTGTGGTAAGCTGGGACGGGCTCTTTTGGGCTGGGACGGTCTGTGATGGGCTATGGTGGGCTGGGACAAGCTGTGGTGGGCTGGGACGGGCTTTGGTGGGCTGGGACGGTCTGTGGTGCGCTAAGACGGGCTCTGGTGGTCTGGGACAGGCTGTGGTGTGCTGGGACGGTCTGTGGTGGGCTGGGACGGGCCTTGGTGGGCTGGGAAAGGCCGTGGTGGGCAGTGGTGGGCCGTGGTGGGCTGGGACGGGCCGTGGTGGGCTGTGGTGGGTTCTGGTGAGCTTAGACGGGCTTTGGTGGGCTGTGGTGGGCTGGAACGGTCTGTGGTGGGCTGGGACGGCCTGTGGTGGGCTAGGACGGGCTATGGTGGGCTGGGACGGGCTGTGGTGGGCTGGGACGGGCTGTGGTGGGTTGGGACGGGCTGGGACGGTCTGTGGTGGGCTGGGACGGGCTGTGGTGGGCTGGGATGGGCTGTGGTGGGCTGGGACAGGCTTGGTGGGTTGCGACGGGCTGGGACGGGCTGTGGTGGGCTGGGACGGGCCGTGGTGAGCTGTGGTTTGCTGGGATGGGCTGTTGTAGGCTGGGACGGGCTGTGGTGGGCTGGGATGGGCTGGGACGGGCTGTGGCGGTCAGTGCTTGGCTGGGACATTCTGTGGTGGGCTGGGACGGGCTGTGGTGGGCTGTGGTGGACTGGGACGGGCTGGCACGGGCTGGGACAGGCTGGCACGGACTGGGACGGGCTGTTGTGGGCTTGGACGGGCCGTGGTGGGCTGGGACGGGCCGTGGTGGGCTGGGACGGACTGTGGTGGGCTGGGAAGGGCCGTGGTGGGCTGGGACGGTCTGTGGTGGTCTGTGGTGGTCTGGGACGGGTTGTGGTGGGTTGGGACGGGCTGTGGTGCTTCAGGGACGGGCTGTGGTGGGCTGTGGTGGGCTGGGACGAGTTGTAGTGGGCCGGGACGGACTGTGATGGGCTGTGGTGGGCTGTGGTGGGTTCTGGTGAGCTTAGACGGGCTTTGGTGGGCTGTGGTGTGCTGGGACGGTCTGTGGTGGGCTGGGACGGGCCGTGGTGGGCTGGGAAAGGCCTTGGTGGGCTGGGACGGGCCGTGGTGGGCTGTGGTGGGTTCTGGTGAGCTTAGACAGGCTTTGGTGGGCTGTGGTGGGCTGGGACAGGCTGTGGTGGGCTGGAACGGGCTGTGGTGGGCTGGGACGGGCTGTGGTGGGCTGGGACGGGCTGTGGTGGGCTGGGACGGGCTATGGTGGGTAGGGACGGGCTGTGGTGAGCTGAGACGGGCCGTGGTGGGCTGGGACGGGCTGTGGTGGGCTGTGGTTGGCTGGGACGGTCTATGGTGGGCTGGGACGGGCTGTTGTAGGCTGGGACGGGCTGTGGTGGGCTGGGATGGGCTGGGACAGACTGGGACGGGCTGTGGTGGTCAGTGGTTGCCTGGGACATGCTGTGGTGGGCTGGGACATGCTGTGGTGGGCTGGGACGGGCCTTGGTGGGCTGGGACGGGCTGTGGTGGGCTGGGACGGGCTGTGGTGGGTTGGGACGGGCTGGGACGGGCTGTGGTGGGCTGGGACGGGCTGTGGTGGGCTGGGATGGGCTGTGGTGGGCTGGGACAGGCTGTGGTGGGTTGGGACGGGCTGGGACGGGCTGTGGTGGGCTGGGACGGGCCGTGGTGAGCTGTGGTTTGCTGGGACGGGCTGTGGTGGGCTGGGACGGGCTGTTGTAGGCTGGGACGGGCTGTGGTGGGCTGGGACGGGCTGTGGCGGTCAGTGGTTGCCTGGGACGGGCTGTGGTGGGCTGTGGTGGGCTGGGACGGGCTGGCACGGGCTGGGACAGGCTGGCACGGGCTGGAACGAGCTGGCACGGACTGGGACGGGCTGGCACGGGCTGTGGTGGGCTTGGACGGGCTGTGGTGGGCTGGGACGGGCTCTGGTGGTGTGGAAAAAGCTGTGGTGGGCTGGGACGGGCTGGGACGGGCTGTGGTGGGCTGGGACGGGCTGTGGTGGGCTGGGACAGGCTGTGGTGGGTTGGGACGGGCTGGGACGGGCTGTGGTGGGCTGGGACGAGCTGTGGTGGGCTGGGACGTGCCGTGGTGGGCTGGGACGGGCTGTGGTCAGTCGTGGTGGGCTGGGACGTGTTGTGGTGGCTCGGGACGGACTCTGGTGGGCCGGGACAAGCTCTGGTGGCCTGTGACGGGCTGTGGTGGGCTGTGGTGGGCTTGGACGAGTTGTTTTGGGCCGGGACGGGCTGTGGTGGGCTGTGGTTAGCTGGGACGGGCTGTGGTGGGCCGGGACGTGCTGGGACGGGTTCTGATGGTCTGTAATGGGCTGCTGTGGGCTGGGACGGGCTGTGGTGGGCTGGGACGGGCCGTGGTGGGCTGGGACGGACTGTGGTGGGCTGGGAAGGGCTGTGGTGGGCTGGGACGGTCTGTGGTGGTCTGTGGTGGGCTGGGACGGGCTGTGGTGGGCTGGGACGGGCTGTGGTGGGTTGGGACGGGCTGGGACAGGCTGTGGTGTGCTGGGACGGTCTGTGGTGGACTGGGACAGGCCTTGGTGGGCTGGGAAAGGCCGTGGTGGGCAGTGGTGGGCTGGGACGGGCCGTGGTGGGCTGTGGTGGGTTCTGGTGAGCTTAGACGGGCTTTGGTGGGCTGTGGTGGGCTGGGACGGTCTGTGGTGGGCTAGGACGGGCTGTGGTGGGCTGGGACGGGCTGTGGTGGGTTGGGACGGGCTGGGACAGGCTGTGGTGTGCTGGGACGGTCTGTGGTGGGCTGGGACGGGCCTTGGTGGGCTGGGAAATGCCGTGGTGGGCAGTGGTGGGCCGTGGTGGGCTGGGACGGGCCGTGGTGGGCTGTGGTGGGTTCTGGTGAGCTTAGACGGGCTGTGGTGGGCTGTGGTGGGCTGGGACGGGCTGTGGTGGGTAGGGACGGGCTGTGGTGAGCTGAGACGGGCCGTGGTGGGCTGGGATGGGCTGTGGTGGGCTGTGGTTGGCTGGGATGGGCTATGGTGGGCTGTGGTGGGCTGTTGTAGGCTGGGACGGGCTGTGGTGGGCTGGGATGGGCTAGGACAGACTGGGACGGGCTGTGGTGGTCAGTGGTTGCCTGGGACATGCTGTGGTGGGCTGGGACATGCTGTGGTGGGCTGGGACGGTCTGTGGTGGTCTGTGGTGGGCTGGCACGGGCTGGGACGAGCTGGCACGGACTGGGACGGGCTGGCACGGGCTGTGGTGGGCTGGCACGGGCTGTGGTGGGCTTGGACGGGCTGTGGTGGGCTGGGACGGGCTCTGGTGGTGTGGAAAGGGCTGTGGTGGGCTGGGACGGGCTGTGGTGGTCTGTGGTGGTCTGTGGTTGGCTGGGACGGGCTGTGGTGGGCTGGGACGGGCTGTGGTGGGCTGGGACGGGCTGTGGTGGGCTGTGGTGAGCTGAGACGGGCGGGCACGGGCTGTGGTAAGCTGGGACGGGCTCTGTTGGGCTGGGACGGTCTGTGATGGGCTGTGGTGGGCTGGGACGGGCTGTGGTGAGCTGGGAAGGGCTGGGACGAGCTGGGACCGGCTGTGGTGGGCAGGGACCGGCTATGGTGGGCGGGGATGGTCTGTGCTGGGCGGTGACGGGCTGTGGTGGGCTGGGACAAGCTGTGGTGGGCTGGGACGGGCTGTGGTGGGCTGGGACGGTCTGTGGTGGGTAGGGACGGGCTGTGGTGAGCTGAGACGGGCCGTGGTGGGCTGGGATGGGCTGTGGTGGGCTGTGGTTGGCTGGGATGGGCTATGGTGGGCTGGGACGGTCTGTTGTAGGCTGGGACGGGCTGTGGTGGGCTGGGATGGGCTGGGACAGACTGGGACTGGCTGTGGTGGTCAGTGGTTGCCTGGGACATGCTGTGGTGGGCTGGGACATGCTGTGGTGGGCTGGGACGGTCTGTGGTGGTCTGTGGTGGGCTGGCACGGGCTGGGACGAGCTGGCACGGACTGGGACGGGCTGGCACGGACTGGGACGGGCTGGCACGGGCTGTGGTGGGCTGGGACGGGCTCTGGTGGTGTGGAAAGGGCTGTGGTGGGCTGGGACGGGCTGTGGTGGGCTGTGGTGGGCTGGGACGGGCTGTGGTGGGCTGGGACGGGCTGTGGTGGGCTGTGGTGAGCTGAGACGGGCGGGCACGGGCTGTGGTAAGCTGGGACGGGCTCTGTTGGGCTGGGACGGTCTGTGATGGGCTGTGGTGGGCTGGGACGGGCTGTGGTGAGCTGGGAAGGGCTGGGACGAGCTGGGACTGGCTGTGGTGGGCGGGGACCGGCTATGGTGGGCGGGGATGGTCTGTGCTGGGCGGTGACGGGCTGTGGTGGGCTGGGACAAGCTGTGGTGGGCTGGGACGGGCTTTGGTGGGCTGGGACCGTCTGTGGTGGGCTAAGACGGGCTCTGGTGGTCTGGAACAGGCTGTGGTGGGCTGGGACGGGCCTTGGTGGGCTGGGAAAGGCCGTGGTGGGCCGTGGTGGGCTGGGACGGGCCGTGGTGGGCTGTGGTGGGTTCTGGTGAGCTTAGACGGGCTGTGGTGGGCTGTGGTGGGCTGGAACGGTCTGTGGTGGGCTGGGACGGCCTGTGGTGGGCTAGGACGGGCTATGGTGGGCTGGGACGGGCTGTGGTGGGTTGGGACGGGCTGGGACGGGCTGTGGTGGGCTGGGACGGGCTGTGGTGGGCTGGGATGGGTTCTGGTGGGCTGGGACAGGCTGTGGTGGGTTGGGACGGGCTGGGACGGGCTGTGGTGGGCTGGGACGGGCTGTGGTGAGCTGAGACGGGCCGTGGTGGGCTGGGATGGGCTGTGGTGGGCTGTGGTTGGCTGGGATGGGCTATGGTGGGCTGGGACGGGCTGTTGTAGGCTGGGACGGGCTGTGGTGGGCTGGGATGGGCTGGGACAGACTGGGACGGGCTGTGGTGGTCAGTGGTTGCCTGGGACATGCTGTGGTGGGCTGGGACATGCTGTGGTGGGCTGGGACAGTCTGTGGTGGTCTGTGGTGGGCTGGCACGGGCTGGGACGGGCTGGCACGGGCTGTGGTGGGCTGGAACGGGCTGTGGTGGGCTTGGACGGGCTGTGGTGGGCTGGGACGGGCTCTGGTGGTGTGGAAAGGGCTGTGGTGGGCTGGGACGGGCTGTGGTGATCTGTGGTGGGCTGTGGTTGGCTGGGACGGGCTGTGGTGGGCTGGGACGGGCTGTGGTGGGCTGTGGTGAGCTGAGATGGGTGGGCACGGGCTGTGGTAAGCTGGGACGGGCTCTGTTGGGCTGGGACGGTCTGTGATGGGCTGTGGTGGGCTGGGACGGGCTGTGGTGAGCTGGGAAGGGCTGGGACGAGCTGGGACCGGCTGTGGTGGGCGGGGACCGGCTATGGTGGGCGGGGATGGTCTGTGCTGGGCGGTGACGGGCTGTGGTGGGCTGGGACAAGCTGTGGTGGGCTGGGACGGTCTGTGGTGGGCTAGGACGGGCTATGGTGGGCTTGGACGGGCTGTGGTGGGTTGGGACGGGCTGGGACGGGCTGTGGTGGGCTGGGACGATCTGTGGTGGGTAGGGACGGGCTGTGGTGAGCTGAGACGGGCCGTGGTGGGCTGGGATGGGCTGTGGTGGGCTGTGGTTGGCTGGGATGGGCTATGGTGGGCTGGGACGGTCTGTGGTGGGCTGGGACGGTCTGTGGTGGGCTGGGATGGGCTGGGACAGACTAGGACGGGCTGTGGTGGTCAGTGGTTGCCTGGGACATGCTGTGGTGGGCTGGGACATGCTGTGGTGGGCTGGGACGGTCTGTGGTGGTCTGTGGTGGGCTGGCACGGGCTGGGACGAGCTGGCACGGACTGGGACGGGCTGGCACGGGCTGTGGTGGGCTGGAACGAGCTGTGGTGGGCTTGGACGGGCTGTGGTGGGCTGGGACGGGTTCTGGTGGTGTGGAAAGGGCTGTGGTGGGCTGGGACGGGCTGTGGTGGGCTGTGGTTGGCTGGGACGGGCTGTGGTGGGCTGGGACGGGCTGTGGTGGGCTGTGGTGAGCTGAGACGGGCGGGCACGGGCTGTGGTAAGCTGGGACGGGCTCTGTTGGGCTGGGACGGTCTGTGATGGGCTGTGGTGGGCTGGGACGGGCTGTGGCGGTCAGTGGTTGCCTGGGACGGGCTGTGGTGGGCTGTGGTGGGCTGGGACGGGCTGGCACGGGCTGGGACAGGCTGGCACGGGCTGGAACGAGCTGGCACGGACTGGGACGGGCTGGCACGGGCTGTGGTGGGCTTGGACGGGCTGTGGTGGGCTGGGACGGGCTCTGGTGGTGTGGAAAAAGCTGTGGTGGGCTGGGACGGGCTGGGACAAGCTGTGGTGGGCTGGGACGGGCTGTGGTGGGCTGGGACGGGCTGTGGTGGGCTGGGACAGGCTGTGGTGTGTTGGGACGGGCTGTGGTCAGTCGTGGTGGGCTGGGGCGTGTTGTGGTGGCTCGGGACGGACTCTGGTGGGCCGGGACAAGCTCTGGTGGCCTGTGACGGGCTGGGACGGGCTGTGGTGGGCTGGGACGGGCTCTGGTGGTGTGGAAAAAGCTGTGGTGGGCTGGGACGGGCTGGGACAAGCTGTGGTGGGCTGGGACGGGCTGTGGTGGGCTGGGACGAGCTGTGGTGGGCTGGGACAGGCCGTGGTGGGCTGGGACGGGCTGTGGTCAGTCGTGGTGGGCTGGGGCGTGTTGTGGTGGCTCGGGACGGACTCTGGTGGGCCGGGACAAGCTCTGGTGGCCTGTGACGGGCTGGGACGGGCTGTGGTGGGCTTGGACGAGTTGTTTTGGGCCGGGACGGGCTGTGGTGGGCTGTGGTGAACTGAGACGGGCTGTGGTGGGCTGTGGTAAGCTGGGACGGGCTGTGGTGGGCCGGGACGTGCTGGGACGGGTTCTGATGGTCTGGAATGGGCTGCTGTGGGCTGGGACGGGCTGTGGTGGGCTGGGACGGGCCGTGGTGGGCTGGGACGGACTGTGGTGGGCTGGGAAGGGCCGTGGTGGGCTGGGACGGTCTGTGGTGGTCTGTGGTGGGCTGGGACGGGCTGTGGTGGGTTGGGACGGGCTGGGACAGGCTGTGGTGTGCTGGGACGGTCTGTGGTGGGCTGGGACAGGCCTTGGTGGGCTGGGAAAGGCCGTGGTGGGCAGTGGTGGGCTGGGACGGGCCGTGGTGGGCTGTGGTGGGTTCTGGTGAGCTTAGACGGGCTTTGGTGGGCTGTGGTGGGCTGGGACGGGCTGTGGTGGGCTGGGACGGGCTGTGGTGGGCTGTGGTGAGCTGAGATGGGCGGGCACGGGCTGTGGTAAGCTGGGACGGGCTCTGTTGGGCTGGGACGGTCTGTGATGGGCTGTGGTGGGCTGGGACGGGCTGTGGTGAGCTGGGAAGGGCTGGGACGAGCTGGGACCGGCTGTGGTGGGCAGGGACCGGCTATGGTGGGCGGGGATGGTCTGTGCTGGGCGGTGACGGGCTGTGGTGGGCTGGGACAAGCTGTGGTGGGCTGGGACGGTCTGTGGTGGGCTAGGACGGGCTATGGTGGGCTGGGACGGGCTGTGGTGGGTTGGGACGGGCTGTGGTGGGTTGGGACGGGCTGGGACGGGCTGTGGTGGGCTGGGACGGGCTGTGGTGGGCTGGGATGGGCTGTGGTTTGCTGGGACAGGCTTTGGTGGGTTGGGACGGGCTGGGACGGGCTGTGGTGGGCTGGGACATGCTGTGGTGGGCTGGGACGGGCCGTGGTGAGCTGTGGTTTGCTGGGACGGGCTGTGGTGGGCTGGGACGGGCTGTTGTAGGCTGGGACGGGCTGTGGTGGGCTGTGGTGGGCTGGGACGGGCTGTGGCGGTCAGTTGTTGCCTGGGACATGCTGTGGTGGGCTGTGGTAGGCTGGGACGGGCTGGCACGGGCTGGGACGGGCTGGCACGGGCTGTGGTGGGCTTGGACGGGCTGTGGTGGGCTGGGACGGGCTCTGGTGGTGTGGAAAAAGCTGTGGTGGGCTGGGACGGGCTGGGACGGGCTGTGGTGGGCTGGGACGGGCTGTGGTGGGCTGGGACAGGCTGTGGTGGGTTGGGACAGGCTGGGACGGGCTGTGGTGGGCTGGGACGAGCTGTGGTGGGCTGGGACAGGCCGTGGTGGGCTGGGACGGGCTGTGGTCAGTCGTGGTGGGCTGGGACGTGTTGTGGTGGCTCGGGACGGACTCTGGCGGGCCGGGACAAGCTCTGGTGGCCTGTGACAGGCTGTGACGGGCTGTGGTGGGCTTGGACGAGTTGTTTTGGGCCGGGACGGGCTGTGGTGGGCTGTGGTAAGCTGGGACGGGCTGTGGTTGGCCGGGACGTGCTGGGACGGGTTCTGATGTTCTGGAATGGGCTGCTGTGGGCTGGGACGGGCTGTGGTGGGCTGGGACGGGCCGTGGTGGGCTGGGACGGGCCGTGGTGGGCTGGGACGGACTGTGGTGGGCTGGGAAGGGCCGTGGTGGGCTGGGACGGGCTGTGGTGGTCTGTGGTGGGCTGGGATGGGCTGTGGTGGGCTTGGACGGGCTGTGGTGGGTTGGGACGGGCTGGGACAGGCTGTGGTGTGCTGGGACGGTCTGTGGTGGGCTGGGACAGGCCTTGGTGGGCTGGGAAAGGCCGTGGTGGGCTGGGACGGGCCGTGGTGGGCTGTGGTGGGTTCTGGTGAGCTTAGACGGGCTTTGGTGGGCTGTGGTGGGCTTGAACGGTCTGTGGTGGGCTGGGACGGTCTGTGGTGGGCTAGGACGGGCTGTGGTGGGCTGGGACGGGCTGTGGTGGGTTGGGACGGGCTGGGACAGGCTGTGGTGTGCTGGGACGGTCTGTGGTGGGCTGGGACGGGCCTTGGTGGGCTGGGAAAGGCCGTGGTGGGCAGTGGTGGGCTGTGGTGGGTTGGGACGGGCCGTGGTGGGCTGTGGTGGGTTCTGGTGAGCTTAGACGGGCTTTGGTGGGCTGTGGTGGGCTGGAACGGTCTGTGGTGGGCTGGGACGGGCTGTGGTGGGCTGGGACGGGCTGTGGTGGGTTGGGACGTGCTGGGACAGGCTGTGGTGTGCTGGGACGGTCTGTGGTGGGCTGGGACGGGCCTTGGTGGGCTGGGAAATGCCGTGGTGGGCAGTGGTGGGCCGTGGTGGGCTGGGACGGGCCGTGGTGGGCTGTGGTGGGTTCTGGTGAGCTTAGACGGGCTTTGGTGGGCTGTGGTGGGCTGGGACGGTCTGTGGTGGGTAGGGACGGGCTGTGGTGAGCTGAGACGGGCCGTGGTGAGCTGAGACGGGCTGTGGTGGGCTGGGATGGGCTGTGGTGGGCTGTGGTTGGCTGGGATGGGCTATGGTGGGCTAGGACGGGCTGTTGTAGGCTGGGACGGGCTGTGGTGGGCTGGGATGGGCTGGGACAGACTGGGACGGGCTGTGGTGGTCAGTGGTTGCCTGGGACATGCTGTGGTGGGCTGGGACATGCTGTGGTGGGCTGGGACGGTCTGTGGTGGGCTGGGACGAGCTGGCACGGACTGGGACGGGCTGGCACGGGCTGTGGTGGGCTGGAACGTGCTGTGGTGGGCTTGGACGGGCTGTGGTGGGCTGGGACGGGCTCTGGTGGTGTGGAAAGGGCTGTGGTGGGCTGGGACGGGCTGTGGTGGGCTGGGACGGGCTGTGGTGGGCTGGGACGGGCTGTGGTGGGCTGTGGTGAGCTGAGACGGGCGGGCACGGGCTGTGGTAAGCTGGGACGGGCTCTGTTGGGCTGGGACGGTCTGTGATGGGCTGTGGTGGGCTGGGACGGGCTGTGGTGAGCTGGGAAGGGCTGGGACGAGCTGGGACCGGCTGTGGTGGGCGGGGACCGGCTATGGTGGGCGGGGATGGTCTGTGCTGGGCGGTGACGGGCTGTGGTGGGCTGGGACAAGCTGTGGTGGGCTGGGACGGTCTGTGGTGGGCTAGGACGGGCTATGGTGGGCTTGGACGGGCTGTGGTGGGTTGGGACGGGCTGGGACGGGCTGTGGTGGGCTGGGACGATCTGTGGTGGGTAGGGACGGGCTGTGGTGAGCTGAGACGGGCCGTGGTGGGCTGGGATGGGCTGTGGTGGGCTGTGGTTGGCTGGGATGGGCTATGGTGGGCTGGGACGGTCTGTGGTGGGCTGGGATGGGCTGTGGTGGGCTGTGGTTGGCTGGGATGGGCTATGGTGGGCTGGGACATGCTGTGGTGGGCTGGGACATGCTGTGGTGGGCTGGGACGGTCTGTGGTGGTCTGTGGTGGGCTGGCACGGGCTGGGACGAGCTGGCACGGACTGGGACGGGCTGGCACGGGCTGTGGTGGGCTGGAACGTGCTGTGGTGGGCTTGGACGGGCTGTGGTGGGCTGGGACGGGCTCTGGTGGTGTGGAAAGGGCTGTGGTGTGCTGGGACGGGCTGTGGTGGGCTGTGGTTGGCTGGGACGGGCTGTGGTGGGCTGGGACGGGCTGTGGTGGGCTGTGGTGAGCTGAGACGGGCGGGCACGGGCTGTGTTAAGCTGGGACGGGCTCTGTTGGGCTGGGACGGTCTGTGATGGGCTGTGGTGGGCTGGGACGGGCTGTGGTGAGCTGGGAAGGGCTGGGACGAGCTGGGACCGGCTGTGGTGGGCGGGGACCGGCTATGGTGGGCGGGGATGGTCTGTGCTGGGCGGTGACTAGCTGTGGTGGGCTGGGACGGGCTGTGGTGGGCTGGGACGGTCTGTGGTGGGCTGGGACGGGCTATGGTGGGCTGGGACGGGCTGTGGTGGGCTGGGACGGGCTGTGGTGGGTTGGGACGGGCTGGGACGGGCTGTGGTGGGCTGGGACGGGCTGTGGTGGGCTGGGATGGGCTGTGGTGGGCTGGGACAGGCTGTGGTGGGTTGGGACGGGCTGGGACGGGCTGTGGTGGGCTGGGACGGGCCGTGGTGAGCTGTGGTTTGCTGGGACGGGCTGTGGTGGGCTGGGACGGGCTGTTGTAGGCTGGGACGGGCTGTGGTGGGCTGGGACGGGCTGTGGCGGTCAGTGGTTGCCTGGGACGGGCTGTGGTGGGCTGTGGTGGGCTGGAACGAGCTGGCACGGACTGGGACGGGCTGGCACGGGCTGTGGTGGGCTTGGACGGGCTGTGGTGGGCTGGGACGGGCTCTGGTGGTGTGGAAAAAGCTGTGGTGGGCTGGGACGGGCTGGGACGGGCTGTGGTGGGCTGGGACGGGCTGTGGTGGGCTGGGACAGGCTGTGGTGGGTTGGGACGGGTTGGGACGGGCTGTGGTGGGCTGGGACGAGCTGTGGTGGGCTGGGACGTGCCGTGGTGGGCTGGGACGGGCTGTGGTCAGTCGTGGTGGGCTGGGACGTGTTGTGGTGGCTCGGGACGGACTCTGGTGGGCCGGGACAAGCTCTGGTGGCCTGTGACAGGCTGTGGTGGGCTGTGGTGGGCTTGGACGAGTTGTTTTGGGCCGGGACGGGCTGTGGTGGGCTGTGGTTGGCTGGGACGGGCTGTGGTGGGCCGGGACGTGCTGGGACGGGTTCTGATGGTCTGGAATGGGCTGCTGTGGGCTGGGACGGGCTGTGGTGGGCTGGGACGGGCCGTGGTGGGCTGGGACGGACTGTGGTGGGCTGGGAAGGGCTGTGGTGGGCTGGGACGGTCTGTGGTGGTCTGTGGTGGGCTGGGACGGGCTGTGGTGGGCTGGGACGGGCTGTGGTGGGTTGGGACGGGCTGGGACAGGCTGTGGTGTGCTGGGACGGTCTGTGGTGGGCTGGGACGGGCCTTGGTGGGCTGGGAAAGGCCGTGGTGGGCAGTGGTGGGCTGGGACGGGCCGTGGTGGGCTGTGGTGGGTTCTGGTGAGCTTAGACGGGCTTTGGTGGGCTGTGGTGGGCTGGGACGGTCTGTGGTGGGCTAGGACGGGCTGTGGTGGGCTGGGACGGGCTGTGGTGGGTTGGGACGGGCTGGGACAGGCTGTGGTGTGCTGGGACGGTCTGTGGTGGGCTGGGACGGGCCTTGGTGGGCTGGGAAATGCCGTCGTGAGCAGTGGTGGGCCGTGGTGGGCTGGGACGGGCCGTGGTGGGCTGTGGTGGGTTCTGGTGAGCTTAGACGGGCTGTGGTGGGCTGTGGTGGGCTGGGACGGGCTGTGGTGGGTAGGGACGGGCTGTGGTGAGCTGAGACGGGCCGTGGTGGGCTGGGATGGGCTGTGGTGGGCTGTGGTTGGCTGGGATGGGCTATGGTGGGCTGTGGTGGGCTGTTGTAGGCTGGGACGGGCTGTGGTGGGCTGGGATGGGCTAGGACAGACTGGGACGGGCTGTGGTGGTCAGTGGTTGCCTGGGACATGCTGTGGTGGGCTGGGACATGCTGTGGTGGGCTGGGACGGTCTGTGGTGGTCTGTGGTGGGCTGGCACGGGCTGGGACGAGCTGGCACGGACTGGGACGGGCTGGCACAGGCTGTGGTGGGCTGGAACGGGCTGTGGTGGGCTTGGACGGGCTGTGGTGGGCTGGGACGGGCTCTGGTGGTGTGGAAAGGGCTGTGGTGGGCTGGGACGGGCTGTGGTGGTCTGTGGTGGGCTGTGGTTGGCTGGGACGGGCTGTGGTGGGCTGGGACGGGCTGTGGTGGGCTGTGGTGAGCTGAGACGGGCGGGCACGGGCTGTGGTAAGCTGGGACGGGCTCTTTTGGGCTGGGACGGTCTGTGATGGGCTATGGTGGGCTGGGACAAGCTGTGGTGGGCTGGGACGGGCTTTGGTGGGCTGGGACGGTCTGTGGTGCGCTAAGACGGGCTCTGGTGGTCTGGGACAGGCTGTGGTGTGCTGGGACGGTCTGTGGTGGGCTGGGACGGGCCTTGGTGGGCTGGGAAAGGCCGAGGTGGGCAGTGGTGGGCCGTGGTGGGCTGGGACGGGCCGTGGTGGGCTGTGGTGGGTTCTGGTGAGCTTAGACGGGCTTTGGTGGGCTGTGGTGGGCTGGAACGGTCTGTGGTGGGCTGGGACGGCCTGTGGTGGGCTAGGACGGGCTATGGTGGGCTGGGACGGGCTGTGGTGGGCTGGGACGGGCTGTGGTGGGTTGGGACGGGCTGGGACGGTCTGTGGTGGGCTGGGACGGGCTGTGGTGGGCTGGGATGGGCTGTGGTGGGCTGGGACAGGCTTGGTGGGTTGCGACGGGCTGGGACGGGCTGTGGTGGGCTGGGACCGGCCGTGGTGAGCTGTGGTTTGCTGGGACGGGCTGTTGTAGGCTGGGACGGGCTGTGGTGGGCTGGGATGGGCTGGGACGGGCTGTGGCGGTCAGTGCTTGGCTGGGACATTCTGTGGTGGGCTGGGACGGGCTGTGGTGGGCTGTGGTGGACTGGGACGGGCTGGCACGGGCTGGGACAGGCTGGCACGGACTGGGACGGGCTGTTGTGGGCTTGGACGGGCCGTGGTGGGCTGGGACGGGCCGTGGTGGGCTGGGACGGACTGTGGTGGGCTGGGAAGGGCCGTGGTGGGCTGGGACGGTCTGTGGTGGTCTGTGGTGGTCTGGGACGGGTTGTGGTGGGTTGGGACGGGCTGTGGTGCTTCAGGGACGGGCTGTGGTGGGCTGTGGTGGGCTGGGACGAGTTGTAGTGGGCCGGGACGGACTGTGATGGGCTGTGGTGGGCTGTGGTGGGTTCTGGTGAGCTTAGACGGGCTTTGGTGGGCTGTGGTGTGCTGGGACGGTCTGTGGTGGGCTGGGACGGGCCGTGGTGGGCTGGGAAAGGCCTTGGTGGGCTGGGACGGGCCGTGGTGGGCTGTGGTGGGTTCTGGTGAGCTTAGACGGGCTTTGGTGGGCTGTGGTGGGCTGGGACAGGCTGTGGTGGGCTGGAACGGGCTGTGGTGGGCTGGGACGGGCTGTGGTGGGCTGGGACGGGCTGTGGTGGGCTGGGACGGGCTATGGTGGGTAGGGACGGGCTGTGGTGAGCTGAGACGGGCCGTGGTGGGCTGGGACGGGCTGTGGTGGGCTGTGGTTGGCTGGGACGGTCTATGGTGGGCTGGGACGGGCTGTTGTAGGCTGGGACGGGCTGTGGTGGGCTGGGATGGGTTGGGACAGACTGGGACGGGCTGTGGTGGTCAGTGGTTGCCTGGGACATGCTGTGGTGGGCTGGGACAGGCCTTGGTGGGCTGGGACGGGCTGTGGTGGGCCGGGACGTGCTGGGACGGGTTCTGATGGTCTGGAATGGGCTGCTGTGGGCTGGGACGGGCTGTGGTGGGCTGGGACGGGCCGTGGTGGGCTGGGACGGTCTGTGGTGGTCTGTGGTGGGCTGGGACGGGCTGTGGTGGGCTGGGACGGGCTGTGGTGGGTTGGGACGGTCTGGGACAGGCTGTGGTGTGCTGGGACGGTCTGTGGTGGGCTGGGACAGGCCTTGGTGGGCTGGGAAAGGCCGTGGTGGGCAGTGGTGGGCTGGGACGGGCCGTGGTGGGCTGTGGTGGGTTCTGGTGAGCTTAGACGGGCTTTGGTGGGCTGTGGTGGGCTGGGACGGTCTGTGGTGGGCTAGGACGGGCTGTGGTGGGCTGGGACGGGCTGTGGTGGGTTGGGACGGGCTGGGACAGGCTGTGGTGTGCTGGGACGGTCTGTGGTGGGCTGGGACGGGCCTTGGTGGGCTGGGAAATGCCGTGGTGGGCAGTGGTGGGCCGTGGTGGGCTGGGACGGGCCGTGGTGGGCTGTGGTGGGTTCTGGTGAGCTTAGACGGGCTGTGGTGGGCTGTGGTGGGCTGGGACGGGCTGTGGTGGGTAGGGACGGGCTGTGGTGAGCTGAGACGGGCCGTGGTGGGCTGGGATGGGCTGTGGTGGGCTGTGGTTGGCTGGGATGGGCTATGGTGGGCTGTGGTGGGCTGTTGTAGGCTGGGACGGGCTGTGGTGGGCTGGGATGGGCTAGGACAGACTGGGACAGGCTGTGGTGGTCAGTGGTTGCCTGGGACATGCTGTGGTGGGCTGGGACATGCTGTGGTGGGCTGGGACGGTCTGTGGTGGTCTGTGGTGGGCTGGCACGGGCTGGGACGAGCTGGCACGGACTGGGACGGGCTGGCACGGGCTGTGGTGGGCTGGCACGGGCTGTGGTGGGCTTGGACGGGCTGTGGTGGGCTGGGACGGGCTCTGGTGGTGTGGAAAGGGCTGTGGTGGGCTGGGACGGGCTGTGGTGGTCTGTGGTGGTCTGTGGTTGGCTGGGACGGGCTGTGGTGGGCTGGGACGGGCTGTGGTGGGCTGGGACGGGCTGTGGTGGGCTCTGGTGAGCTGAGACGGGCGGGCACGGGCTGTGGTAAGCTGGGACGGGCTCTGTTGGGCTGGGACGGTCTGTGATGGGCTGTGGTGGGCTGGGACGGGCTGTGGTGAGCTGGGAAGGGCTGGGACGAGCTGGGACCGGCTGTGGTGGGCAGGGACCGGCTATGGTGGGCGGGGATGGTCTGTGCTGGGCGGTGACGGGCTGTGGTGGGCTGGGACAAGCTGTGGTGGGCTGGGACGGGCTGTGGTGGGCTGGGACGGTCTGTGGTGGGTAGGGACGGGCTGTGGTGAGCTGAGACGGGCCGTGGTGGGCTGGGATGGGCTGTGGTGGGCTGTGGTTGGCTGGGATGGGCTATGGTGGGCTGGGACGGGCTGTTGTAGGCTGGGACGGGCTGTGGTGGGCTGGGATGGGCTGGGACAGACTGGGACGGGCTGTGGTGGTCAGTGGTTGCCTGGGACATGCTGTGGTGGGCTGGGACATGCTGTGGTGGGCTGGGACGGTCTGTGGTGGTCTGTGGTGGGCTGGCACGGGCTGGGACGAGCTGGCACGGACTGGGACGGGCTGGCACGGGCTGTGGTGGGCTGGAACGGGCTGTGGTGGGCTTGGACGGGCTGTGGAGGGCTGGGACGGGCTCTGGTGGTGTGGAAAGGGCTGTGGTGGGCTGGGACGAGCTGTGGTGGGCTGTGGTGAGCTGAGACGGGCGGGCACGGGCTGTGGTAAGCTGGGACGGGCTCTGTTGGGCTGGGACGGTCTGTGATGGGCTGTGGTGGGCTGGGACGGGCTGTGGTGAGCTGGGAAGGGCTGGGACGAGCTGGGACCGGCTGTGGTGGGCGGGGACCGGCTATGGTGGGCGGGGATGGTCTGTGCTGGGCGGTGACGGGCTGTGGTGGGCTGGGACAAGCTGTGGTGGGCTGGGACGGGCTTTGGTGGGCTGGGACCGTCTGTGGTGGGCTAAGACGGGCTCTGGTGGTCTGGAACAGGCTGTGGTGGGCTGGGACGGGCCTTGGTGGGCTGGGAAAGGCCGTGGTGGGCCGTGGTGGGCTGGGACGGGCCGTGGTGGGCTGTGGTGGGTTCTGGTGAGCTTAGACGGGCTGTGGTGGGCTGTGGTGGGCTGGAACGGTCTGTGGTGGGCTGGGACGGCCTGTGGTGAGCTAGGACGGGCTGTGGTGGGCTGGGACGGGCTGTGGTGGGTTGGGACGGGCTGGGACGGGCTGTGGTGGGCTGGGACGGGCTGTGGTGGGCTGGGATGGGTTCTGGTGGGCTGGGACATGCTGTGGTGGGTTGGGACGGGCTGGGACGGGCTGTGGTGGGCTGGGACGGGCTGTGGTGAGCTGAGACGGGCCGTGGTGGGCTGGGATGGGCTGTGGTGGGCTGTGGTTGGCTGGGATGGGCTATGGTGGGCTGGGACGGGCTGTTGTAGGCTGGGACGGGCTGTGGTGGGCTGGGATGGGCTGGGACAGACTGGGACGGGCTGTGGTGGTCAGTGGTTGCCTGGGACATGCTGTGGTGGGCTGGGACATGCTGTGGTGGGCTGGGACAGTCTGTGGTGGTCTGTGGTGGGCTGGCACGGGCTGGGACGAGCTGGCACGGACTGGGACGGGCTGGCACGGGCTGTGGTGGGCTGGAACGGGCTGTGGTGGGCTTGGACGGGCTGTGGTGGGCTGGGACGGGCTCTGGTGGTGTGGAAAGGGCTGTGGTGGGCTGGGACGGGCTGTGGTGATCTGTGGTGGGCTGTGGTTGGCTGGGACGGGCTGTGGTGGGCTGGGACGGGCTGTGGTGGGCTGTGGTGAGCTGAGATGGGTGGGCACGGGCTGTGGTAAGCTGGGACGGGCTCTGTTGGGCTGGGACGGTCTGTGATGGGCTGTGGTGGGCTGGGACGGGCTGTGGTGAGCTGGGAAGGGCTGGGACGAGCTGGGACCGGCTGTGGTGGGCGGGGACCGGCTATGGTGGGCGGGGATGGTCTGTGCTGGGCGGTGACGGGCTGTGGTGGGCTGGGACAAGCTGTGGTGGGCTGGGACGGTCTGTGGTGGGCTAGGACGGGCTATGGTGGGCTTGGACGGGCTGTGGTGGGTTGGGACGGGCTGGGACGGGCTGTGGTGGGCTGGGACGATCTGTGGTGGGTAGGGACGGGCTGTGGTGAGCTGAGACGGGCCGTGGTGGGCTGGGATGGGCTGTGGTGGGCTGTGGTTGGCTGGGATGGGCTATGGTGGGCTGGGACGGTCTGTGGTGGGCTGGGACGGTCTGTGGTGGGCTGGGATGGGCTGGGACAGACTGGGACGGGCTGTGGTGGTCAGTGGTTGCCTGGGACATGCTGTGGTGGGCTGGGACATGCTGTGGTGGGCTAAGACGGGCTCTGGTGGTCTGGAACAGGCTGTGGTGGGCTGGGACGGGCTGTGGTGGGCTGTGGTGAGCTGAGACGGGCGGGCACGGGCTGTGGTAAGCTGGGACGGGCTCTGTTGGGCTGGGACGGTCTGTGATGGGCTATGGTGGGCTGGGACAAGCTGTGGTGGGCTGGGACGGGCTTTGGTGGGCTGGGACGGTCTGTGGTGCGCTAAGACGGGCTCTGGTGGTCTGGGACAGGCTGTGGTGTGCTGGGACGGTCTGTGGTGGGCTGGGACGGGCCTTGGTGGGCTGGGAAAGGCCGTGGTGGGCAGTGGTGGGCCGTGGTGGGCTGGGACGGGCCGTGGTGGGCTGTGGTGGGTTCTGGTGAGCTTAGACGGGCTTTGGTGGGCTGTGGTGGGCTGGAACGGTCTGTGGTGGGCTGGGACGGCCTGTGGTGGGCTAGGACGGGCTATGGTGGGCTGGGACGGGCTGTGGTGGGCTGGGACGGGCTGTGGTGAGCTGAGACGGGCCGTGGTGGGCTGGGATGGGCTGTGGTGGGCTGTGGTTGGCTGGGATGGGCTATGGTGGGCTGGGACGGGCTGTTGTAGGCTGGGACGGGCTGTGGTGGGCTGGGATGGGCTGGGACAGACTGGGACGGGCTGTGGTGGTCAGTGGTTGCCTGGGACATGCTGTGGTGGGCTGGGACATGCTGTGGTGGGCTGGGACGGTCTGTGGTGGTCTGTGGTGGGCTGGCACGGGCTGGGACGAGCTGGCACGGACTGGGACGGGCTGGCACGGGCTGTGGTGGGCTGGAACGGGCTGTGGTGGGCTTGGACGGGCTGTGGAGGGCTGGGACGGGCTCTGGTGGTGTGGAAAGGGCTGTGGTGGGCTGGGACGGGCTGTGGTGGGCTGTGGTGGGCTGAGACGGGCGGGCACGGGCTGTGGTAAGCTGGGACGGGCTCTGTTGGGCTGGGACGGTCTGTGATGGGCTGTGGTGGGCTGGGACGGGCTGTGGTGAGCTGGGAAGGGCTGGGACGAGCTGGGACCGGCTGTGGTGGGCGGGGACCGGCTATGGTGGGCGGGGATGGTCTGTGCTGGGCGGTGACGGGCTGTGGTGGGCTGGGACAAGCTGTGGTGGGCTGGGACGGGCTTTGGTGGGCTGGGACCGTCTGTGGTGGGCTAAGACGGGCTCTGGTGGTCTGGAACAGGCTGTGGTGGGCTGGGACGGGCCTTGGTGGGCTGGGAAAGGCCGTGGTGGGCCGTGGTGGGCTGGGACGGGCCGTGGTGGGCTGTGGTGGGTTCTGGTGAGCTTAGACGGGCTGTGGTGGGCTGTGGTGGGCTGGAACGGTCTGTGGTGGGCTGGGACGGCCTGTGGTGAGCTAGGACGGGCTGTGGTGGGCTGGGACGGGCTGTGGTGGGTTGGGACGGGCTGGGACGGGCTGTGGTGGGCTGGGACGGGCTGTGGTGGGCTGGGATGGGTTCTGGTGGGCTGGGACATGCTGTGGTGGGTTGGGACGGGCTGGGACGGGCTGTGGTGGGCTGGGACGGGCTGTGGTGAGCTGAGACGGGCCGTGGTGGGCTGGGATGGGCTGTGGTGGGCTGTGGTTGGCTGGGATGGGCTATGGTGGGCTGGGACGGGCTGTTGTAGGCTGGGACGGGCTGTGGTGGGCTGGGATGGGCTGGGACAGACTGGGACGGGCTGTGGTGGTCAGTGGTTGCCTGGGACATGCTGTGGTGGGCTGGGACATGCTGTGGTGGGCTGGGACAGTCTGTGGTGGTCTGTGGTGGGCTGGCACGGGCTGGGACGAGCTGGCACGGACTGGGACGGGCTGGCACGGGCTGTGGTGGGCTGGAACGGGCTGTGGTGGGCTTGGACGGGCTGTGGTGGGCTGGGACGGGCTCTGGTGGTGTGGAAAGGGCTGTGGTGGGCTGGGACGGGCTGTGGTGATCTGTGGTGGGCTGTGGTTGGCTGGGACGGGCTGTGGTGGGCTGGGACGGGCTGTGGTGGGCTGTGGTGAGCTGAGATGGGTGGGCACGGGCTGTGGTAAGCTGGGACGGGCTCTGTTGGGCTGGGACGGTCTGTGATGGGCTGTGGTGGGCTGGGACGGGCTGTGGTGAGCTGGGAAGGGCTGGGACGAGCTGGGACCGGCTGTGGTGGGCGGGGACCGGCTATGGTGGGCGGGGATGGTCTGTGCTGGGCGGTGACGGGCTGTGGTGGGCTGGGACAAGCTGTGGTGGGCTGGGACGGTCTGTGGTGGGCTAGGACGGGCTATGGTGGGCTTGGACGGGCTGTGGTGGGTTGGGACGGGCTGGGACGGGCTGTGGTGGGCTGGGACGATCTGTGGTGGGTAGGGACGGGCTGTGGTGAGCTGAGACGGGCCGTGGTGGGCTGGGATGGGCTGTGGTGGGCTGTGGTTGGCTGGGATGGGCTATGGTGGGCTGGGACGGTCTGTGGTGGGCTGGGACGGTCTGTGGTGGGCTGGGATGGGCTGGGACAGACTGGGACGGGCTGTGGTGGTCAGTGGTTGCCTGGGACATGCTGTGGTGGGCTGGGACATGCTGTGGTGGGCTGGGACGGTCTGTGGTGGTCTGTGGTGGGCTGGCACGGGCTGGGACGAGCTGGCACGGACTGGGACGGGCTGGCACGGGCTGTGGTGGGCTGGAACGGGCTGTGGTGGGCTTGGACGGGCTGTGGTGGGCTGGGACGGGCTCTGGTGGTGTGGAAAGGGCTGTGGTGGGCTGGGACGGGCTGTGGTGGGCTGTGGTTGGCTGGGACGGGCTGTGGTGGGCTGGGACGGGCTGTGGTGGGCTGTGGTGAGCTGAGACGGGCGGGCACGGGCTGTGGTAAGCTGGGACGGGCTCTGTTGGGCTGGGACGGTCTGTGATGGGCTATGGTGGGCTGGGACAAGCTGTGGTGGGCTGGGACGGGCTTTGGTGGGCTGGGACGGTCTGTGGTGCGCTAAGACGGGCTCTGGTGGTCTGGGACAGGCTGTGGTGTGCTGGGACGGTCTGTGGTGGGCTGGGACGGGCCTTGGTGGGCTGGGAAAGGCCGTGGTGGGCAGTGGTGGGCCGTGGTGGGCTGGGACGGGCCGTGGTGGGCTGTGGTGGGTTCTGGTGAGCTTAGACGGGCTTTGGTGGGCTGTGGTGGGCTGGAACGGTCTGTGGTGGGCTGGGACGGCCTGTGGTGGGCTAGGACGGGCTATGGTGGGCTGGGACGGGCTGTGGTGGGCTGGGACGGGCTGTGGTGGGTTGGGACGGGCTGGGACGGTCTGTGGTGGGCTGGGACGGGCTGTG
Organism: Falco cherrug; assembly: GCF_023634085.1. Lineage (NCBI taxonomy): Eukaryota > Metazoa > Chordata > Aves > Falconiformes > Falconidae > Falco > Falco cherrug. The sequence continues at coordinate 58,715 of NW_026599327.1, forward strand.
GTGGGCTGGGATGGGCTGTGGTGGGCTGGGACATGCTTGGTGGGTTGCGACGGGCTGGGACGGGCTGTGGTGGGCTGGGACCGGCCGTGGTGAGCTGTGGTTTGCTGGGACGGGCTGTTGTAGGCTGGGACGGGCTGTGGTGGGCTGGGATGGGCTGGGACGGGCTGTGGCGGTCAGTGCTTGGCTGGGACATTCTGTGGTGGGCTGGGACGGGCTGTGGTGGGCTGTGGTGGACTGGGACGGGCTGGCACGGGCTGGGACAGGCTGGCACGGACTGGGACGGGCTGTTGTGGGCTTGGACGGGCCGTGGTGGGCTGGGACGGGCCGTGGTGGGCTGGGACGGACTGTGGTGGGCTGGGAAGGGCCGTGGTGGGCTGGGACGGTCTGTGGTGGTCTGTGGTGGTCTGGGACGGGTTGTGGTGGGTTGGGACGGGCTGTGGTGCTTCAGGGACGGGCTGTGGTGGGCTGTGGTGGGCTGGGACGAGTTGTAGTGGGCCGGGACGGACTGTGATGGGCTGTGGTGGGCTGTGGTGGGTTCTGGTGAGCTTAGACGGGCTTTGGTGGGCTGTGGTGTGCTGGGACGGTCTGTGGTGGGCTGGGACGGGCCGTGGTGGGCTGGGAAAGGCCTTGGTGGGCTGGGACGGGCCGTGGTGGGCTGTGGTGGGTTCTGGTGAGCTTAGACGGGCTTTGGTGGGCTGTGGTGGGCTGGGACAGGCTGTGGTGGGCTGGAACGGGCTGTGGTGGGCTGGGACGGGCTGTGGTGGGCTGGGACGGGCTGTGGTGGGCTGGGACGGGCTATGGTGGGTAGGGACGGGCTGTGGTGAGCTGAGACAGGCCGTGGTGGGCTGGGACGGGCTGTGGTGGGCTGTGGTTGGCTGGGATGGGCTATGGTGGGCTGGGACGGTCTGTGGTGGGCTGGGACGGTCTGTGGTGGGCTGGGATGGGCTGGGACAGACTGGGACGGGCTGTGGTGGTCAGTGGTTGCCTGGGACATGCTGTGGTGGGCTGGGACATGCTGTGGTGGGCTGGGACGGGCTGTGGTGGTCTGTGGTGGGCTGGCACGGGCTGGGACGAGCTGGCACGGACTGGGACGGGCTGGCACGGGCTGTGGTGGGCTGGAACGGGCTGTGGTGGGCTTGGACGGGCTGTGGTGGGCTGGGACGGGCTCTGGTGGTGTGGAAAGGGCTGTGGTGGGCTGGGACGGGCTGTGGTGGGCTGTGGTTGGCTGGGACGGGCTGTGGTGGGCTGGGACGGGCTGTGGTGGGCTGTGGTGAGCTGAGACGGGCGGGCACGGGCTGTGGTAAGCTGGGACGGGCTCTGTTGGGCTGGGACGGTCTGTGATGGGCTATGGTGGGCTGGGACAAGCTGTGGTGGGCTGGGACGGGCTTTGGTGGGCTGGGACGGTCTGTGGTGCGCTAAGACGGGCTCTGGTGGTCTGGGACAGGCTGTGGTGTGCTGGGACGGTCTGTGGTGGGCTGGGACGGGCCTTGGTGGGCTGGGAAAGGCCGTGGTGGGCAGTGGTGGGCCGTGGTGGGCTGGGACGGGCCGTGGTGGGCTGTGGTGGGTTCTGGTGAGCTTAGACGGGCTTTGGTGGGCTGTGGTGGGCTGGAACGGTCTGTGGTGGGCTGGGACGGCCTGTGGTGGGCTAGGACGGGCTATGGTGGGCTGGGACGGGCTGTGGTGGGCTGGGACGGGCTGTGGTGGGTTGGGACGGGCTGGGACGGTCTGTGGTGGGCTGGGACGGGCTGTGGTGGGCTGGGATGGGCTGTGGTGGGCTGGGACATGCTTGGTGGGTTGCGACGGGCTGGGACGGGCTGTGGTGGGCTGGGACCGGCCGTGGTCAGCTGTGGTTTGCTGGGACGGGCTGTTGTAGGCTGGGACGGGCTGTGGTGGGCTGGGATGGGCTGGGACGGGCTGTGGCGGTCAGTGCTTGGCTGGGACATTCTGTGGTGGGCTGGGACGGGCTGTGGTGGGCTGTGGTGGACTGGGACGGGCTGGCACGGGCTGGGACAGGCTGGCACGGACTGGGACGGGCTGTTGTGGGCTTGGACGGGCCGTGGTGGGCTGGGACGGGCCGTGGTGGGCTGGGACGGACTGTGGTGGGCTGGGAAGGGCCGTGGTGGGCTGGGACGGTCTGTGGTGGTCTGTGGTGGTCTGGGACGGGTTGTGGTGGGTTGGGACGGGCTGTGGTGCTTCAGGGACGGGCTGTGGTGGGCTGTGGTGGGCTGGGACGAGTTGTAGTGGGCCGGGACGGACTGTGATGGGCTGTGGTGGGCTGTGGTGGGTTCTGGTGAGCTTAGACGGGCTTTGGTGGGCTGTGGTGTGCTGGGACGGTCTGTGGTGGGCTGGGACGGGCCGTGGTGGGCTGGGAAAGGCCTTGGTGGGCTGGGACGGGCCGTGGTGGGCTGTGGTGGGTTCTGGTGAGCTTAGACGGGCTTTGGTGGGCTGTGGTGGGCTGGGACAGGCTGTGGTGGGCTGGAACGGGCTGTGGTGGGCTGGGACGGGCTGTGGTGGGCTGGGACGGGCTGTGGTGGGCTGGGACGGGCTATGGTGGGTAGGGACGGGCTGTGGTGAGCTGAGACAGGCCGTGGTGGGCTGGGACGGGCTGTGGTGGGCTGTGGTTGGCTGGGACGGTCTATGGTGGGCTGGGACGGGCTGTTGTAGGCTGGGACGGGCTGTGGTGGGCTGGGATGGGCTGGGACAGACTGGGACGGGCTGTGGTGGTCAGTGGTTGCCTGGGACATGCTGTGGTGGGCTGGGACATGCTGTGGTGGGCTGGGACGGGCCTTGGTGGGCTGGGACGGGCTGTGGTGGGCTGGGACGGGCTGGCACGGGCTGGGACTAGCTGGCACGGGCTGGAACGAGCTGGCACGGGCTGGAACGAGCTGGCACGGACTGGGACAGGCTGGCACGGGCTGTGGTGGGCTGGAACGGGCTGTGGTGGGCTTGGACGGGCTGTGGTGGGCTGGGACGAGCTATGGTGGGCTGGGACGGGCTCTGGTGGTGTGGAAAGGGCTGTGGTGGGCTGGGACGGGCTGTGGTGGGCTGTGGTTGGCTGGGACGGGCTGTGGTGGGCTGGGACGGGCTGTGGTGGGCTGTGGTGAGCTGAGACGTGCTGGCACGGGCTGTGGTGGGCTGGGACGGGCTCTGGTGGGCTGTGGTGGGCTGGGACGGGCTGTGGTGGGCTGTGGTGAGCTGAGACGGGCTGTGGTGGGCTGTGATAAGCTCGACGGGCTCTGGTGGGCTGGGACGGTCTGTGATGGGCTGTGGTCGGCTGGGACGGGCTGTGGTGAGCTGGGAAGGGCTGGGACGAGCTGGGACCGGCTGTGGTGGGCGGGGACCGGCTATGGTGGGTGGGGATGGTCCGTGCTGGGCGGTGACGGTCTGTGGTGGGCTGGGACGAGCTGTGGTGGGCTGGGACGGGCTTTGGTGGGCTGGGACAGTCTGTGGTGCGCTAAGACGGGCTCTGGTGGTCTGGAACAGGCTGTGGAGGGTAGGGACGGGCTGGGACGGTCTGTGGTGGCCTGGGACGGGCTGTTGTAGGCTGGGACGGGCTGTGGTGGGCTGGGACAGACTGGGACGGGCTGTGGTGGTCAGTGGTTGCCTGGAACATGCTGTGGTGGGCTGGGACATGCTGTGGTGGGATGGGACGGGCTGTGGTGGGCTGTGGTGGGCTGGGACGGGCTGTGGTGGGCTGGGACGGGCTGGCATGGGCTGGGACGAGCTGGCACGGTCTGGAACGAGCTGGCACAAGCTGGAACGAGCTGGCACGGACTGGGACGGGCTGGCACGGGCTGTGGTGGGCTGGGACGGTCTGTGGTGGGCTAGGACGGGCTGTGGTGGGCTGGGACGGGCTCTGGTGGTGTGGAAAGGGCTGTGGTGGGCTGGGACGGGCCGTGATGGGCTGGGACGGTCTGTGGTGGGTAGGGACGGGCTGTGGTGAGCTGAGATGGGCCGTGGTGGGCTGGGATGGGCTGTGGTGGGCTGTGGTTGGCTGGGATGGGCTATGGTGGGCTGGGACGGGCTGTTGTGGGCTGGGACGGGCTGTGGTGGGCTGGGATGGGCTGGGACAGACTGGGACGGGCTGTGGTGGTCCGTGGTTGCCTGGGACATGCTGTGGTGGGCTGGGACATGCTGTGGTGGGCTGGGACGGTCTGTGGTGGTCTGTGGTGGGCTGGCACGGGCTGGGACGAGCTGGCACGGACTGGGACGGGCTGGCACGGGCTGTGGTGGGCTGGAACGGGCTGTGGTGGGCTTGGACGGGCTGTGGTGAGCTGAGACGGGCCGTGGTGGGCTGGGATGGGCTGTGGTGGGCTGTGGTTGGCTGGGATGGGCTATGGTGGGCTGGGACGGGCTGTTGTAGGCTGGGACGGGCTGTGGTGGGCTGGGATGGGCTGGGACAGACTGGGACGGGCTGTGGTGGTCAGTGGTTGCCTGGGACATGCTGTGGTGGGCTGGGACATGCTGTGGTGGGCTGGGACAGTCTGTGGTGGTCTGTGGTGGGCTGGCACGGGCTGGGACGAGCTGGCACGGACTGGGACGGGCTGGCACGGGCTGTGGTGGGCTGGAACGGGCTGTGGTGGGCTTGGACGGGCTGTGGTGGGCTGGGACGGGCTCTGGTGGTGTGGAAAGGGCTGTGGTGGGCTGGGACGGGCTGTGGTGATCTGTGGTGGGCTGTGGTTGGCTGGGACGGGCTGTGGTGGGCTGGGACGGGCTGTGGTGGGCTGTGGTGAGCTGAGATGGGTGGGCACGGGCTGTGGTAAGCTGGGACGGGCTCTGTTGGGCTGGGACGGTCTGTGATGGGCTGTGGTGGGCTGGGACGGGCTGTGGTGAGCTGGGAAGGGCTGGGACGAGCTGGGACCGGCTGTGGTGGGCGGGGACCGGCTATGGTGGGCGGGGATGGTCTGTGCTGGGCGGTGACGGGCTGTGGTGGGCTGGGACAAGCTGTGGTGGGCTGGGACGGTCTGTGGTGGGCTAGGACGGGCTATGGTGGGCTTGGACGGGCTGTGGTGGGTTGGGACGGGCTGGGACGGGCTGTGGTGGGCTGGGACGATCTGTGGTGGGTAGGGACGGGCTGTGGTGAGCTGAGACGGGCCGTGGTGGGCTGGGATGGGCTGTGGTGGGCTGTGGTTGGCTGGGATGGGCTATGGTGGGCTGGGACGGTCTGTGGTGGGCTGGGACGGTCTGTGGTGGGCTGGGATGGGCTGGGACAGACTGGGACGGGCTGTGGTGGTCAGTGGTTGCCTGGGACATGCTGTGGTGGGCTGGGACATGCTGTGGTGGGCTAAGACGGGCTCTGGTGGTCTGGAACAGGCTGTGGTGGGCTGGGACGGGCTGTGGTGGGCTGTGGTGAGCTGAGACGGGCGGGCACGGGCTGTGGTAAGCTGGGACGGGCTCTGTTGGGCTGGGACGGTCTGTGATGGGCTATGGTGGGCTGGGACAAGCTGTGGTGGGCTGGGACGGGCTTTGGTGGGCTGGGACGGTCTGTGGTGCGCTAAGACGGGCTCTGGTGGTCTGGGACAGGCTGTGGTGTGCTGGGACGGTCTGTGGTGGGCTGGGACGGGCCTTGGTGGGCTGGGAAAGGCCGTGGTGGGCAGTGGTGGGCCGTGGTGGGCTGGGACGGGCCGTGGTGGGCTGTGGTGGGTTCTGGTGAGCTTAGACGGGCTTTGGTGGGCTGTGGTGGGCTGGAACGGTCTGTGGTGGGCTGGGACGGCCTGTGGTGGGCTAGGACGGGCTATGGTGGGCTGGGACGGGCTGTGGTGGGCTGGGACGGGCTGTGGTGAGCTGAGACGGGCCGTGGTGGGCTGGGATGGGCTGTGGTGGGCTGTGGTTGGCTGGGATGGGCTATGGTGGGCTGGGACGGGCTGTTGTAGGCTGGGACGGGCTGTGGTGGGCTGGGATGGGCTGGGACAGACTGGGACGGGCTGTGGTGGTCAGTGGTTGCCTGGGACATGCTGTGGTGGGCTGGGACATGCTGTGGTGGGCTGGGACGGTCTGTGGTGGTCTGTGGTGGGCTGGCACGGGCTGGGACGAGCTGGCACGGACTGGGACGGGCTGGCACGGGCTGTGGTGGGCTGGAACGGGCTGTGGTGGGCTTGGACGGGCTGTGGAGGGCTGGGACGGGCTCTGGTGGTGTGGAAAGGGCTGTGGTGGGCTGGGACGGGCTGTGGTGGGCTGTGGTGGGCTGAGACGGGCGGGCACGGGCTGTGGTAAGCTGGGACGGGCTCTGTTGGGCTGGGACGGTCTGTGATGGGCTGTGGTGGGCTGGGACGGGCTGTGGTGAGCTGGGAAGGGCTGGGACGAGCTGGGACCGGCTGTGGTGGGCGGGGACCGGCTATGGTGGGCGGGGATGGTCTGTGCTGGGCGGTGACGGGCTGTGGTGGGCTGGGACAAGCTGTGGTGGGCTGGGACGGGCTTTGGTGGGCTGGGACCGTCTGTGGTGGGCTAAGACGGGCTCTGGTGGTCTGGAACAGGCTGTGGTGGGCTGGGACGGGCCTTGGTGGGCTGGGAAAGGCCGTGGTGGGCCGTGGTGGGCTGGGACGGGCCGTGGTGGGCTGTGGTGGGTTCTGGTGAGCTTAGACGGGCTGTGGTGGGCTGTGGTGGGCTGGAACGGTCTGTGGTGGGCTGGGACGGCCTGTGGTGAGCTAGGACGGGCTGTGGTGGGCTGGGACGGGCTGTGGTGGGTTGGGACGGGCTGGGACGGGCTGTGGTGGGCTGGGACGGGCTGTGGTGGGCTGGGATGGGTTCTGGTGGGCTGGGACATGCTGTGGTGGGTTGGGACGGGCTGGGACGGGCTGTGGTGGGCTGGGACGGGCTGTGGTGAGCTGAGACGGGCCGTGGTGGGCTGGGATGGGCTGTGGTGGGCTGTGGTTGGCTGGGATGGGCTATGGTGGGCTGGGACGGGCTGTTGTAGGCTGGGACGGGCTGTGGTGGGCTGGGATGGGCTGGGACAGACTGGGACGGGCTGTGGTGGTCAGTGGTTGCCTGGGACATGCTGTGGTGGGCTGGGACATGCTGTGGTGGGCTGGGACAGTCTGTGGTGGTCTGTGGTGGGCTGGCACGGGCTGGGACGAGCTGGCACGGACTGGGACGGGCTGGCACGGGCTGTGGTGGGCTGGAACGGGCTGTGGTGGGCTTGGACGGGCTGTGGTGGGCTGGGACGGGCTCTGGTGGTGTGGAAAGGGCTGTGGTGGGCTGGGACGGGCTGTGGTGATCTGTGGTGGGCTGTGGTTGGCTGGGACGGGCTGTGGTGGGCTGGGACGGGCTGTGGTGGGCTGTGGTGAGCTGAGATGGGTGGGCACGGGCTGTGGTAAGCTGGGACGGGCTCTGTTGGGCTGGGACGGTCTGTGATGGGCTGTGGTGGGCTGGGACGGGCTGTGGTGAGCTGGGAAGGGCTGGGACGAGCTGGGACCGGCTGTGGTGGGCGGGGACCGGCTATGGTGGGCGGGGATGGTCTGTGCTGGGCGGTGACGGGCTGTGGTGGGCTGGGACAAGCTGTGGTGGGCTGGGACGGTCTGTGGTGGGCTAGGACGGGCTATGGTGGGCTTGGACGGGCTGTGGTGGGTTGGGACGGGCTGGGACGGGCTGTGGTGGGCTGGGACGATCTGTGGTGGGTAGGGACGGGCTGTGGTGAGCTGAGACGGGCCGTGGTGGGCTGGGATGGGCTGTGGTGGGCTGTGGTTGGCTGGGATGGGCTATGGTGGGCTGGGACGGTCTGTGGTGGGCTGGGACGGTCTGTGGTGGGCTGGGATGGGCTGGGACAGACTGGGACGGGCTGTGGTGGTCAGTGGTTGCCTGGGACATGCTGTGGTGGGCTGGGACATGCTGTGGTGGGCTGGGACGGTCTGTGGTGGTCTGTGGTGGGCTGGCACGGGCTGGGACGAGCTGGCACGGACTGGGACGGGCTGGCACGGGCTGTGGTGGGCTGGAACGGGCTGTGGTGGGCTTGGACGGGCTGTGGTGGGCTGGGACGGGCTCTGGTGGTGTGGAAAGGGCTGTGGTGGGCTGGGACGGGCTGTGGTGGGCTGTGGTTGGCTGGGACGGGCTGTGGTGGGCTGGGACGGGCTGTGGTGGGCTGTGGTGAGCTGAGACGGGCGGGCACGGGCTGTGGTAAGCTGGGACGGGCTCTGTTGGGCTGGGACGGTCTGTGATGGGCTATGGTGGGCTGGGACAAGCTGTGGTGGGCTGGGACGGGCTTTGGTGGGCTGGGACGGTCTGTGGTGCGCTAAGACGGGCTCTGGTGGTCTGGGACAGGCTGTGGTGTGCTGGGACGGTCTGTGGTGGGCTGGGACGGGCCTTGGTGGGCTGGGAAAGGCCGTGGTGGGCAGTGGTGGGCCGTGGTGGGCTGGGACGGGCCGTGGTGGGCTGTGGTGGGTTCTGGTGAGCTTAGACGGGCTTTGGTGGGCTGTGGTGGGCTGGAACGGTCTGTGGTGGGCTGGGACGGCCTGTGGTGGGCTAGGACGGGCTATGGTGGGCTGGGACGGGCTGTGGTGGGCTGGGACGGGCTGTGGTGGGTTGGGACGGGCTGGGACGGTCTGTGGTGGGCTGGGACGGGCTGTGGTGGGCTGGGATGGGCTGTGGTGGGCTGGGACATGCTTGGTGGGTTGCGACGGGCTGGGACGGGCTGTGGTGGGCTGGGACCGGCCGTGGTGAGCTGTGGTTTGCTGGGACGGGCTGTTGTAGGCTGGGACGGGCTGTGGTGGGCTGGGATGGGCTGGGACGGGCTGTGGCGGTCAGTGCTTGGCTGGGACATTCTGTGGTGGGCTGGGACGGGCTGTGGTGGGCTGTGGTGGACTGGGACGGGCTGGCACGGGCTGGGACAGGCTGGCACGGACTGGGACGGGCTGTTGTGGGCTTGGACGGGCCGTGGTGGGCTGGGACGGGCCGTGGTGGGCTGGGACGGACTGTGGTGGGCTGGGAAGGGCCGTGGTGGGCTGGGACGGTCTGTGGTGGTCTGTGGTGGTCTGGGACGGGTTGTGGTGGGTTGGGACGGGCTGTGGTGCTTCAGGGACGGGCTGTGGTGGGCTGTGGTGGGCTGGGACGAGTTGTAGTGGGCCGGGACGGACTGTGATGGGCTGTGGTGGGCTGTGGTGGGTTCTGGTGAGCTTAGACGGGCTTTGGTGGGCTGTGGTGTGCTGGGACGGTCTGTGGTGGGCTGGGACGGGCCGTGGTGGGCTGGGAAAGGCCTTGGTGGGCTGGGACGGGCCGTGGTGGGCTGTGGTGGGTTCTGGTGAGCTTAGACGGGCTTTGGTGGGCTGTGGTGGGCTGGGACAGGCTGTGGTGGGCTGGAACGGGCTGTGGTGGGCTGGGACGGGCTGTGGTGGGCTGGGACGGGCTGTGGTGGGCTGGGACGGGCTATGGTGGGTAGGGACGGGCTGTGGTGAGCTGAGACAGGCCGTGGTGGGCTGGGACGGGCTGTGGTGGGCTGTGGTTGGCTGGGACGGTCTATGGTGGGCTGGGACGGGCTGTTGTAGGCTGGGACGGGCTGTGGTGGGCTGGGATGGGCTGGGACAGACTGGGACGGGCTGTGGTGGTCAGTGGTTGCCTGGGACATGCTGTGGTGGGCTGGGACATGCTGTGGTGGGCTGGGACGGGCCTTGGTGGGCTGGGACGGGCTGTGGTGGGCTGGGACGGGCTGGCACGGGCTGGGACTAGCTGGCACGGGCTGGAACGAGCTGGCACGGGCTGGAACGAGCTGGCACGGACTGGGACAGGCTGGCACGGGCTGTGGTGGGCTGGAACGGGCTGTGGTGGGCTTGGACGGGCTGTGGTGGGCTGGGACGAGCTATGGTGGGCTGGGACGGGCTCTGGTGGTGTGGAAAGGGCTGTGGTGGGCTGGGACGGGCTGTGGTGGGCTGTGGTTGGCTGGGACGGGCTGTGGTGGGCTGGGACGGGCTGTGGTGGGCTGTGGTGAGCTGAGACGTGCTGGCACGGGCTGTGGTGGGCTGGGACGGGCTCTGGTGGGCTGTGGTGGGCTGGGACGGGCTGTGGTGGGCTGTGGTGAGCTGAGACGGGCTGTGGTGGGCTGTGATAAGCTCGACGGGCTCTGGTGGGCTGGGACGGTCTGTGATGGGCTGTGGTCGGCTGGGACGGGCTGTGGTGAGCTGGGAAGGGCTGGGACGAGCTGGGACCGGCTGTGGTGGGCGGGGACCGGCTATGGTGGGTGGGGATGGTCCGTGCTGGGCGGTGACGGTCTGTGGTGGGCTGGGACGAGCTGTGGTGGGCTGGGACGGGCTTTGGTGGGCTGGGACAGTCTGTGGTGCGCTAAGACGGGCTCTGGTGGTCTGGAACAGGCTGTGGAGGGTAGGGACGGGCTGGGACGGTCTGTGGTGGCCTGGGACGGGCTGTTGTAGGCTGGGACGGGCTGTGGTGGGCTGGGACAGACTGGGACGGGCTGTGGTGGTCAGTGGTTGCCTGGAACATGCTGTGGTGGGCTGGGACATGCTGTGGTGGGATGGGACGGGCTGTGGTGGGCTGTGGTGGGCTGGGACGGGCTGTGGTGGGCTGGGACGGGCTGGCATGGGCTGGGACGAGCTGGCACGGTCTGGAACGAGCTGGCACAAGCTGGAACGAGCTGGCACGGACTGGGACGGGCTGGCACGGGCTGTGGTGGGCTGGGACGGTCTGTGGTGGGCTAGGACGGGCTGTGGTGGGCTGGGACGGGCTCTGGTGGTGTGGAAAGGGCTGTGGTGGGCTGGGACGGGCCGTGATGGGCTGGGACGGTCTGTGGTGGGTAGGGACGGGCTGTGGTGAGCTGAGATGGGCCGTGGTGGGCTGGGATGGGCTGTGGTGGGCTGTGGTTGGCTGGGATGGGCTATGGTGGGCTGGGACGGGCTGTTGTGGGCTGGGACGGGCTGTGGTGGGCTGGGATGGGCTGGGACAGACTGGGACGGGCTGTGGTGGTCCGTGGTTGCCTGGGACATGCTGTGGTGGGCTGGGACATGCTGTGGTGGGCTGGGACGGTCTGTGGTGGTCTGTGGTGGGCTGGCACGGGCTGGGACGAGCTGGCACGGACTGGGACGGGCTGGCACGGGCTGTGGTGGGCTGGAACGGGCTGTGGTGGGCTTGGACGGGCTGTGGTGGGCTGGGACGGGCTCTGGTGGTGTGGAAAGGGCTGTGGTGGGCTGGGACGGGCTGTGGTGGTCTGTGGTGGGCTGTGGTTGGCTGGGACGGGCTGTGGTGGGCTGGGACGGGCTGTGGTGGGCTGGGACGGGCTGTGGTGGGCTGTGGTGAGCTGAGACGGGCGGGCACGGGCTGTGGTAAGCTGGGATGGGCTCTGTTGGGCTGGGACGGTCTGTGATGGGCTGTGGTGGGCTGGGACGGGCTGTGGTGAGCTGGGAAGGGCTGGGACGAGCTGGGACCGGCTGTGGTGGGCGGGGACCGGCTATGGTGGGCGGGGATGGTCTGTGCTGGGCGGTGACGGGCTGTGGTGGGCTGGGACAAGCTGTGGTGGGCTAGGACGGGCTTTGGTGGGCTGGGACGGTCTGTGGTGCGCTAAGACGTGCTCTGGTGGTCTGGAATAGGCTGTGGTGGGCTGGGACGGGCCTTGGTGGGCTGGGAAAGGCCGTGGTGGGCAGTGGTGGGCCGTGGTGGGCTGGGACGGGTAGTGGTGGGCTGTGGTGGGTTCTGGTGAGCTTAGACGGGCTTTGGTGGGCTGTGGTGGGCTGGAACGGTCTGTGGTGGGCTGGGACGGTCTGTGGTGGGCTAGGACGGGCTATGGTGGGCTGGGACGGGCTGTGGTGGGCTGGGACGGGCTGTGGTGGGTTGGGACGGGCTGGGACGGGCTGTGGTGGGCTGGGACGGGCTGTGGTGGGCTGGGATGGGCTGTGGTGGGCTGGGACAGGCTGTGGTGGGTTGGGACGGGCTGGGACGGGCTGTGGTGGGCTGGGACGGGCTGTGGTGAGCTGAGACGGGCCGTGGTGGGCTGGGATGGGCTGTGGTGGGCTGTGGTTGGCTGGGATGGGCTATGGTGGGCTGGGACGGGCTGTTGTAGGCTGGGACGGGCTGTGGTGGGTTGGGATGGGCTGGGACAGACTGGGACGGGCTGTGGTGGTCAGTGGTTGCCTGGGACATGCTGTGGTGGGCTGGGACATGCTGTGGTGGGCTGGGACGGTCTGTGGTGGTCTGTGGTGGGCTGGCACGGGCTGGGACGAGCTGGTACGGACTGGGACGGGCTGGCACGGGCTGTGGTGGGCTGGAACGGGCTGTGGTGGGCTGGGACGGGCTCTGGTGGTGTGGAAAGGGCTGTGGTGGGCTGGGACGGGCTGTGGTGGGCTGTGGTGGGCTGTGGTTGGCTGGGACGGGCTGTGGTGGGCTGGGACGGGCTGTGGTGGGCTGTGGTGAGCTGAGACGGGCGGGCACGGGCTGTGGTAAGCTGGGACGGGCTCTGTTGGGCTGGGACGGTCTGTGATGGGCTGTGGTGGGCTGGGACGGGCTGTGGTGAGCTGGGAAGGGCTGGGACGAGCTGGGACCGGCTGTGGTGGGCGGGGACCGGCTATGGTGGGCGGGGATGGTCTGTGCTGGGCGGTGACGGGCTGTGGTGGGCTGGGACAAGCTGTGGTGGGCTGGGACGGTCTGTGGTGGGCTAGGACGGGCTATGGTGGGCTGGGACGGGCTGTGGTGGGCTGGGACGGGCTGTGGTGGGTTGGGACGGGCTGGGACGGGCTGTGGTGGGCTGGGACGGGCTGTGGTGGGCTGGGATGGGCTGTGGTGGGCTGGGACGAGCTGCGGTGGGTTGGGACGGGCTGGGACGGGCTGTGGTGGGCTGGGACGGGCCGTGGTGGGCTGGGACGGGCCGTGGTGAGCTGTGGTTTGCTGGGACGGGCTGTGGTGGGCTGGGACGGGCTGTTGTAGGCTGGGACGGGCTGTGGTGGGCTGTGGTGGGCTGGGACGGGCTGTGGCGGTCAGTGGTTGCCTGGGACATGCTGTGGTGGGCTGGGACGGTCTGTGGTGGGCTGGGACGGGCCTTGGTGGGCTGGGACGGGCCGTGGTGGGCAGTGGTGGGCCGGGGTGGGCTGGGACGGGCCGTGGTGGGCTGTGGTGGGTTCTGGTGAGCTTAGACGGGCTTTGGTGGGCTGTGGTGGGCTGGGACGGGCTGTGGTGGGCTGGGACGGTCTGTGGTGGGTAGGGACGGGCTGTGGTGAGCTGAGACGGGCCGTGGTGGGCTGGGATGGGCTGTGGTGGGCTGTGGTTGGCTGGGATGGGCTATGGTGGGCTGGGACGGGCTGTTGTAGGCTGGGACGGGCTGTGGTGGGCTGGGATGGGCTGGGACAGACTGGGACGGGCTGTGGTGGTCAGTGGTTGCCTGGGACATGCTGTGGTGGGCTGGGACATGCTGTGGTGGGCTGGGACGGTCTGTGGTGGTCTGTGGTGGGCTGGCACGGGCTGGGACGAGCTGGCACGGACTGGGACGGGCTGGCACGGGCTGTGGTGGGCTGGAACGGGCTGTGGTGGGCTTGGACGGGCTGTGGAGGGCTGGGACGGGCTCTGGTGGTGTGGAAAGGGCTGTGGTGGGCTGGGACGGGCTGTGGTGGTCTGTGGTGGGCTGTGGTGGGCTGGGACGGGCTGTGGTGGGCTGGGACGGGCTGTGGTGGGCTGTGGTGAGCTGAGACGGGCGGGCACGGGCTGTGGTAAGCTGGGACGGGCTCTGTTGGGCTGGGACGGTCTGTGATGGGCTGTGGTGGGCTGGGACGGGCTGTGGTGGTCTGTGGTGGGCTGTGGTGTACTGGGACGGGCTTGCACGGGCTGGGACGGGCCGTGGTGGGCTGGGACGGGCCGGGATGGGCTGCAGTGGGCCGTGGTGTGCTGTGGTCGGCCGTGGTGGGCTGGGACAGGCTGTGGTGAGCTGAGACGGGCTCTGGAGGGCTGTGGTGGGCTGGGACGGGCTATGGTGAGCTGTGGTGGGCCGTGGTGGGCTGTGGTGGGCTTTCATGGGCCGTGGTGGGCTGGGACGGGCTGTGGTGGGCTGGGACGGGCTGTGGTGGGCTGGGACGGGCTGGGACGGGCCGTGGTGGGCGAGGACGGGCTGGGACGGGATGTGGTGGGCGAGGATGGGCTGGGATGGGCTGTGGTGGGTTGTGGAGAGCTGGGACGGGCTGTGACGGGCTGTGGTGGGCTGCGACGGGCTCTGGTGGTCTGGGACGGGCTGGGACGGGCTGTGGTGGGCTGGGACGGGCTGTGTTGGGCGGGGACGGGCTGTGGTGGGCTGGGACGGGCTGTGGTGGTCTGGGACGGGCTCTGGTGGGCTGTGGTGGGGTGGGACGGGCTGTGGTGTGCTGGGATGGGCTGGGACGGGCTGTGGTTGGCTGGGACGGGCTGTGGTGGGCTGGGACTTGCTGTGGTGTGCTGTGGTTTGTCCATCAAACAGCTTCTCTGTTTTTCTGTCTCTCAGGCCAACAGTTTTACCGTCTCCTCGGTCTCTGCCCCCTCTTGGCTTCATCGTTTCATTATTGGAAAGAAAGGACAGAACCTGGCCAAAATAACTCAGCAGATGCCAAAGGTATGGGTGAGCTGGTTAGCTTAGCACCCCCGGCGTAGAAAAAGGTTTAGTCCAGATCACTCGTCACGAAAGAGAGAGGTGTATTCTAGCGTGGGTAAAACCAGGGGGAAGTGACACAGATCTTTGCCGTTCAAGGGAACCCTCTCTTTTACTGCTGCAAACACTGCTCCTCCTATGTTATTGTCATGGGTTGAGCCCTTCCAAGGAAGCTTTATGTGGTGCTGTTTTGAGAACTGATGTAGTAGGATACCTGGAAATGGCGAGTGCAGCAAGGCTTCTCCCTGGGGAGTTAGACGGTATCTAGATAAAGGCTAGATGAGTAAACTTCTCCAAAGCCCTTGCAGAAACCGGGACGGCACCAGAGCCTTGGGCTCTAGGCACTGCCATATGGCCGAAATTGTTAAGTTTCTGACTTGTAAAATTGTGGGGATTTGCTCTGGGCTTTTTGGGAAGGAGCACATCTCTCAGTGGCAGGGATCGATGGTGTAGGCCTGACCAAAAGCATTGGCCTGGCTTGGATCTTGGCAAATTCTGAAGAGATTCATTGTCCTTCACCTCAAGGTTCACATCAAATTCACTGGAGGAGAGGATAACATCACTTTGGAAGGACCTACAGAAGATGTGCATGTGGCTCAGGAACAGATTGAAGCCATGCTCAAGGAACTGGTGAGCTGCAGTTACTAGTTCCAGTAAGAAACTGGGGGAAGAAGGGGCAACAGAGCAGAGGTGATGAGGTGTTTGTCACATCCATAGGATGTCTTGACATGCTTAATCGAACTTGCAGGAGACAAATTGTGTGGCAGGTGGATGACACCCCTTGGTCATCCATAGCATCCTTGAAAAGTCAGCATTAATTTTTTTGGTGCGGAGAAGGAAGGATTCTCTTTGTTATAGCTGGAGAGGCATAGAAGTGAGTCTTTTCAATGTTTCATGAGCACAATGCTCTCTTCTCAAAGCAGAGGAATGCTTGTGCTCTGCTGAAGAGCAGAAGTGCTTGTAGCTGACCGCTGGTGAGTCAGTGCCAATACTGGCAGTAGGCAGTTACTTAGGGCACGAGACAGAAGCGGTGGCCTGTCCTACCTGGCCCTATATAATATAATATATAATAGTGGACATACATACATATATAGATAGATATAAAAATATAATTCTTTTTAGATCCACGGGACGGATTACGCAATAATCAAGGCTGACCACCAATTCCACCGACACCTCATTGGCAAGAACGCAGCTAAACGGGAAGTGGAGTGCCTTTCTAGTCCTTCCCATGCTCACACTCTTCGTGTTTAGTAGATGGTATCAGGGGCTCTGTAGCTCACCCAGTGTGCTGTCTCCATCACGTTTCCTCTGCTTTCCTGGAGTGGTGGTGGTACAAGGAGAGAAATGGGCCGTGAGGCCTTACGATGGCTTTAACGGGTGAAAGTACCTTGGGAGCCTGAACAGTAGTGGAATTACTTCTCTGTGCGAATGACATTTTAGCAGCCAGTTGTGGGTGGTGGAAATGTGCTTGGTGAGCTTCTCCCTGTAGAGGAATGAAGGCGGTGGGTTGATTAGCATTGATAACACGCAGCTGTGGCCTTGCCTCAGAGGCAGTGGGTTGATTGACACGGACGACGTGCAGGTGTAGCTGGTTCCCGCTAAGGGGTTAAATAGCCCTGTGGCTTGTGGGAGAGGGTGTCAGCTGGAGGAGGAGCAGTGTGGTCTGGCCTCTGGAGGAAGGTGCTACAGCACCGGCAGTAGAATATGGTCAACGGTAAAGCCTTGTTGCGGTCTGCTAGTTTGATAGCACTGCAACGTGACCCCAGCCAAGAGTTTGGGGTAGAAAGGAACGATTGTCCTCTGCTCTAAATGTGATACTGTTTGGGGAAGAAACACGCCTCGCTCTGACAAGGGAACAATGGGCTCTGTAGATGCCACGGTATTTACTTGGACAGGCTCTCGTGTGGAACAGGTCTGCTCTCAGTGAACTCCAGGGGGAAGAGGCAATTTCCCCTGTCTCAACCCTACCCCGCTGAGCCCTTCCCAGAGGCAGCTTTACTTCTTCAACAGCCTCTGAGCAGTGATAATCAAGGTGCCTTGCTTCCAGGTCTTTGCCTAGCAGACGGCGTCACCACAGTCCTTGCCTCGAAGTGAACAGGATGAAGGATCTGTACAAGGTGTCTGTGCGCATTCCCCCGGACAACGAGAAGAGCAACCCGATCAGAATGGAAGGAGACCCACAGGGGGTCCCACAGGCCAAGAAAGAGCTGCTGGAACTCGCTTCCCGTATGGTGAGTGGGTAGGACGTGATGTTTGGGAGACTGCAGGGTTTGGGCTCTCGTGTTCCCTTGTAACCTTCTGGTGCGAGTGTGTGCCCCTTGCCCACGGAGCACTTGGATCTCATGACAAGTGCAAGTTCCTCTTCACAAATGTCTTCCCCTGTTCCCTCGGGTAGCCCTTCTCTGTCAACGCAGAGTGAATTTGGTCTGGAGAAAAGAGGGACAGTGCTGGCAAGTAAACCGTCGGGCAGCAAACCGCTAAGTCAAAGTAGATGGCTCTCCGGCTGAACACTCAGTGTGCCCTCTGTTCCCGTCAGGAAAATGAACACGCTGCGGACCTAATCGTTGAGCAGAAATTCCACCGGACCATCATTGGGCAGAAGGCTGAGCGGGTCTGGGAAATCCGGGAGCAATTCCCAGAGGTAAGGCTTTGTAGGAGAGGAGGAATCCAGAGGGGTTCTTTCCTACATGGGTAGTAGGCCTGTCGTCACAGAAGTCATAACTTTAGTGGCTCTGTAGCGCAAGTGTCTGAGAAGATAGTTCTTTTAGCCAGAGGCCGCTAACACGGTTCCCCGTTTCTGAATGGGAAAAGGGCATGAGTAGGATCCCCCCAACCTTTGCATGTGTCTGACACAAGGGTTCTTGCTTTTGCTTGAGCTAACTATAAATGACCGCTCCTGCAGGTTATCATCAGCTTCCCAGACCCTGCACACAAGAGTGACATCGTCCAACTCCGAGGTCCCAAAAACGAGGTGGAGAAGTGCACCGAGTACATGCAAAAGATGGTGGCAGACCTGGTAAGGAGGTCTACTGCCTGCTCTTCCCTCCTACGTGCCTGGATAACCCTGGGGCAAAGCAGAGCTCTACTGGCTTGGGTAGAGCTAAAACACCTCAAGAGGAGGGAGCTGTCGGCGCTGTTTTGGCTGAATGGAGGCAGGGGGATAGTACCTGTTATGGGAAGGCTATAGGGGAACGTCCTTGCCTTTGTTTAGTCTTACAAAAGTCCCTCGTATAGAGAACTTCCTTGGGTCTAAGCCTGTTTTCAAAAGCTCGTTTATCAGAGCTCCTGAAGTCGGGCCTCCCTTGCCACGACAGTGTAAACTTCAGTTCTCCCTTCCTTTCACCCTTAGGTTGAAAACAGCTTTTCTATTTCTGTCCCCATCTGCAAACAGTTCCACAAGAACATCATAGCGAAAGGAGGTGCCAAAATCAAGAAGGTGAGATACTGTTCCTAACACAGGTGGGCTGGGACGGGCCGTGGCGGGCTCTGGTGGGCTCGTATTGGCTGGCACGGGCTGGGACGGGCTGCGGTGGGCTGTGGTGTGCTGTGGTGGGCTGGGACAGGCCGTGGTGGGCTGGGACGGACTGTGATGAACTGAGACGGGCTGTGGTGGGCCGTGTTAGGCCGGGACAGGCCCTGGTGGGCTGTGGTGGGCTGGGACGGGCTGTGGTGGGCTGGGACGGGCTGTGGTGGGCTGGGACGGGCTGTGGTGGGCTGGGACGGGCTGTGGTGGGCTGGGACGGGCTAGAACGGCTATGGTGTGCTGGGACGGGCTGTGCTGTGCTGGAACGGTCTGGGACGAGTTGTGGTGAGTGTGGTGGGCTGGGACGGGCTGGGACGGACTGTGTTTAGCTGGGACGGGCTGTGGTGGGCCATGGTGGGCTGGGGACAGGCTGTGGTGAGCTGAGATGGGCTGTGGTGGTCTGGGACGGGCTGGGACGGGCTGGGACGGGCTGGGACGGGCCGTGGTGGGCTGGGACGGGCCGCGGTGGGCCGTGGTGGGCTGAGACGTACTGTGGTGGGCTGGGACGGGCTGTGGTGGGCTGTGGAGGGCTGGGTCAGGCCGTGGTGGGCTGTGGTGGGCTGTGGTAAGCTGGGACGGGCTCTGGTGAGCTGTGGTGGTCTGGGACAAGCTGTGGTGGGCTGTGGTGGGCTGGGACGGGTTGTGGTGGGCTGTGGTGGGCTGGGAAGGGCTGTGGTGGGCTGGGACAGGCTGGCACGGGCTGTGGTGGACTGGTATTGGCTGGCATGGGCTGGGACGGGCCGTGGTGGGCTGGGACATGCCGTGGTGGGCTGCGACGTGCCGTGGTGGGCTGGGACAGGCCGTGGTGAGCTGGGACGGGCCGTGGTGGGCTGGGACGAACTGTGGTGGGTTTGGATGAACTGTGGTGGTCTGTGGTGTGCTGGGTCGGGCTGTGGTGATCTGGGACAAACTGTGGCGGGCTGGGACGGGCCGTGGCGGGCTGGGACGGGCCGTGGCGGGCTGGGACGGGCCGTGGTGGGCTGGGCTGGGCCGTGGCAAGCCGTGGTGGGCTGTGGTGGGCTGGGTCGGACTGTGGTGTGGTGGGACGGGCTGTGGTGGTCTGGGACAGGCTGTGGTGGGCTGGGACGGGCTGTGGTAGGCTGGTACGGGCTGGGGTGGGCTGGGACGGGCTGTGGTGATCTGGGACGGGCTGTGGTAGGCTGGGACAGGCTGGGGTGGGCTGGGACGGGCTGTGGTGATCTGGGACGGGCTGTGGTAGGCTGGGACAAACTGTGGCGGGTTGGGACGGGCCGTGGCGGGTTGGGACGGGCCGTGGTGGGCTGGGACGGGCTGTGGTGGGCTGTGGTGGGCTGTGGTGGGCTGTGGTGGGACTTAGTGGGCTGGGACGGGCCGTGGTGGGCTGGGACGGGCCGTGGTGGGCTGGGACGGGCCGTGGTGGGCTGGGACGGGCTGTGGTGGGCTGGGACGGGCCGCGTTGGGCCGTGGTGGGCTGAGACGTACTGTGGTGGGCTGGGACGGGCTGTGGTGGGCTGTGGAGGGCTGGGACAGGCCGTGGTGGGCTGTGGTGGGCTGTGGTAAGCTGGGACGGGCTCTGGTGGGCTCTGGTGGGCTGTGGTGGTCTGGGACAAGCTGTGGTGGGCTGTGGTGGGCTGGGACGGGCTAGAACGGCTATGGTGGGCTGGGATGGGCTGTGCTGTGCTGGAACGGTCTGGGACGAGTTGTGGTGAGTGTGGTGGGCTGGGACGGGCTGGGACGGACTGTGTTTAGCTGGGACGGGCTGTGGTGGGCCATGGTGGGCTGGGGACAGGCTGTGGTGAGCTGAGACGGGCTGTGGTGGTCTGGGACGGGCTGTGGTGATCTGGGACGGGCTGGGACGGGCTGGGACGGGCTGTGGTGGGCTGGGACGGGCTGTGGTGGGCTGGGACAGGCTGTGGTGGGCTGGGACGGGCTGTGGTTGGCTGGGATGGGCTGTGGTGGGCTGGGACGGGCTGTGGTGGGCTGGGACGGGCTGTGGTGGGCTGGGACGGGCTGTGGTGGGCTGGGACGCGCTGTGGTGGGCTGGGACGGGCTGTGGTGTGCTGGGACGGGCTGTGGTGGGTGGGGACAGGCTGTGGTGGGCTGGGATAAGCTGTGTTGGGCTGGGACAAGCTGTGTTGGGCTGGGACAGGCTGTGTTAGGCTGGGATGGGCTGTGGAGGATTGGGACGGGCTATGGAGAGCTGTGGAGAGCTGGGACGGTCTGTGGTGGGCTGGGACAGGCTGTGGTGGGCTTGGACCTGCTGTGGTGGTCGGGGACGGGTTGTGGTAGGTCCGGGATGGGCTGTCGTGGTCCGGGACGGGCTGTGGTGGGCTGGGAAGGCCTGGGACTGGCTGGGACGAGCTGGGACGGGCTGTGGTGGGCGGGGACGGGCTGTGGTGGGCGGGGACGGGCTGTGGTGGGCGGGGACGGGCTGTGGTGGGCGTGGACCGGCTGTGGTGGGCGGGGACGGGCTGTGGTGGGCTGCGGTAGGCTGTGGTGCTCTGTAGTGGTCTGTGGTGCTCTGTAGTGGGCTGTGGTGCTCTGTAGTGGGCTGTGGTGCTCTGTAGTGGGCTGTGGTGGGCTGGGACGGGCTGTGGTGGGCTGGGACGGGCTGTCGTGGGCTGGGACAGGCTGTCGTGGGCTGGGAAGAGCTGTCGTGGGCTGTGGGGGCCTGGGACATGCTGGGGTGGGCTGGGAAGGGCTGGGACGTGCTGTGGCGAGCTGTGACGAGCTGTGACGGGCTGTGGTGTGTTGTAGTGGCCTGTGGTATGCTTGAGTCGGGCTGTGGTGGGCTGGGACGGGCTGTGGTGGTCTGGGACAAGCTGTGGTGGGCTGTGGTGGGCTGGGACGGGTTGTGGTGGGCTGTGGTGGGCTGGGAAGGGCTGTGGTGGGCTGGGACAGGCTGGGACGGGCTGTGGTGGACTGGTATTGGCTGGCACGGGCTGGGACGGGCCGTGGTGGGCTGGGACGTGCCGTGGTGGGCTGGGACAGGCTGTGGTGGGCTGGGACAGGCTGTGGTGAGCTGGGACGGGCCGTGGTGAGCTGGGACGGGCCGTGGTGGGCTGGGACGGGCCGTGGTGGGCTGGGACGAACTGTGGTGGGTTGGGATGAACTGTGGTGGTCTGTGGTGTGCTGGGACGGGCTGTGGTGGGCTGGGACAGGCCGTGGTGAGCTGGGACGGGCCGTGGTGGGTGGGGACGGGCCGTGGTGGGCGGGGACGGGCCGTGGTGGGCGGGGACAGGCTCTGCTGGTCTGGAATGGTCTGTTGTTGGCTGGGACGGTCTGTGGTGGGCTGGGACGGACTGTGTTTGGCTGGGACGGGCTGTGGTGGGCGGGGACGGACTGTGTTTGGCTGGGACGGGCTGTGGTGGGCTGAGACGGGCTGTGACGGGCTGTGATGGGTTGGGACGAGCTGTGACGGGCTGTGGTGGTCTGCGGTAGGCTGTGGTGTGCTGTAGTGGCCTGTGGTGGGCTGGGACGGGCCGTGGTGGGATGGGACGGGCTTGGACAGGCCTCGACGGGCTGTGGTGGATTGGGACGGGATGTGGTGGGCGGGGAGGGGTTTTGTTGGGCTGGAACGGGCTGTGGTGTGCTGGGACGGGCTGGGACGTGCTGGGACAAGCTGGGACGTGCTGGGACGGGCCGTGGTGGGCTGAGGTGGGCCCTGGTAGGCTGTGGTGGGCTGTGCTGGGCTATGGTGGGCTGGGACGGGCCGTGGTGGGCTGTGGTGGGCTGAGTCGTACTGTGGTGGGCTGTGGTGTGCTGTGGTGGGCTGGGACGGGCTGTGGTGGGCTGTGGAGGGCTGGGACAGGCCGTGGTGGGCTGTGGTAGGCTGTGGTAAGGTGGGACGGGCTCTGGTGGGCTGGGACGGTCTGTGGTGAGCTGTGGTGGGCTGGGACGGGCTCTGGTGGGCTGGGACAAGCTGTGGTGGGCTGTGGTGGGCTGGGACGGGCTGTGGTGGGCTGGGACGGGCTGTGGTGGGCTGGGAAGGGCTGTGGTGGGCTGGGACAGGCTGGCACGGGCTGTGGTGGGCTGGTATTGGCTGGCATGAAGTGGGACGGGCCGTGGTGGGCTGTGGTGGGCTGGGACGAGCTGTCGTGGTCTATGGTGGGATGGGACGGGCTGGGACGGGATGTGGTGGGCCGCAATGGATTGGGACAGGCTGGGACGGGCTGTGGTGGGCTGGGACAGCCTGGGACAGGCTGTGGTGGGCTGGGACGGGCTGACATGGGCTGGGAGGGGCTGGGACGGGCTGGGACGACTTGGACGGGCTTTGGTGGGCGGGGACGGGCTTTGGTGGGCTGTGGTGGGCTGGAACGGGCTTTGGTGGGTTGGGACGGGCTGTGGTGGGCTGGGACGAATTCTGGTGGGCTGGGACGGGCTGAGATGGGCTGGGACGTGCTGGCACGCCTTGGACGGGTTGTGGTGGGCGGTGACGGGTTGTGGTGGGCTGGGACGGGCTTGGACATGCTGTGGTGGGCTGGGACGGGCCGTGGTGGGCTGGAACAGGCTGTGGTGGGTTGGGACGGGCTGTGGTAAGCTGTAATGGGCTGTGGTGGGTTGTGGTGGGCTGGGCTGGGCCGTGGTGGGTTGGGACGTGCCGTGGTGGGCTGGGACCGGTCTTGGTTGGCTTGGACGGGCCGTGGTGGGCCGGGAAGGGCCGTAGTGGGTGGGGACAAGTTGTGGTGGGCGGGGACGGGCTGTGGTGGGCAGGGACGGGCTGTGGTGGGCGGGGATGGGCTGTGGTGGGCGGGGACGGGGTGTGGTGAGCGGGGACGGGCTTTGGTGGGCTGTGGTGGGCTGGGACGGGATCTGGTGGGCTGGGACGGGCTGTGGTGGGCTGGGACGGGCTGTGGTGGGCTGTGACGGACTTGGACGCACTGTGGTGGGCTGGGACGCGCTGTGGTGGGCTGGGACGGGCTGTGGTGGGCTGGGACGCGCTGTGGTGGGCTGGGAAGTGCTGGCACGGGCTGTGGTGGGCTGGGACGGCCTGTGGTTGGCTGGGATGGGCTGTGGTGGGCTGGGACGGGCTGGGACAGGCCGTGGTGGGCTGTGGTGGGCTGTGGTAAGCTGGGACGGGCTCTGGTGGGCTGGGACGGTCTGTGGTGAGCTGTGGTGGGCTGGGACGGGCTGTGGTGGTCTGGGACAAGCTGTGGTGGGCTGTGGTGGGCTGGGACGGGTTGTGGTGGGCTGTGGTGGGCTGGGAAGGGCTGTGGTGGGCTGGGACAGGCTGGCACGGGCTGTGGTGGACTGGTATTGGCTGGCACGGGCTGGGACGGGCCGTGGTGGGCTGGGACGGGCCGTGGTGGGCTGGGACGGGTTGTGGTGGGCCAGGACAAGCTGTGGTAGGTTGGGACGGACTCTGGTGGACTGGGACGGGCTCTGGTGGGCTGGAACAGGCCGTGGTGGGCTGGGATGGGCTGTGGTGGGCTGTGGTGAGCTGAGACGGTCTGGGAGGGGCTGAAACGGGCTGGGTTGGCTCTGGGGGTCTGGGAGGGGCTGGGAAGGCTTGTGGTGGGCTGGGAAGGGCTGTGGTGGGCTGGGACGGGCTGTGGTGGGCTGGGACGGGCTGTGGTGGGCTGGGACGGGCTGTGGTGGGCTGGGACGGGCTGTGGTGGCTTGGACGGGGCTGTGGTGGCCTGGGACGGGCTGTGGTGGGCTGAGGTGGGCCATGGTGGTTTGGGACCACCCGTGGTGGGCCGTGTTAGGCGGGGACGGGCCCTGGTGGGCGGGGATGGGCCCTGGTGGGCGGGGACGGGCTGTGGTGGGTTGAGGTGAGCTGGGAAGGGCTGTGGTGGGGTGTGGTAAACTGGGACGGGCTTTGGTGGGCTGGGACGGTCGGTGGTGGGCTGTGGTGGGCCGGGACGGACTGTGGTGGGCTGGGACAAGCTGTGGTGGGCTGGGACTGGTTGTGGTGGGCTGTGGTGGGCTTGGACGGGCTGTGGTGGGCTGGGATGGGCTGTGGTGGGCTATGGTCGTGTGGAACGGGCTGGGACAGGCTGGGACGTGCTGTGGTGGGCTGAGACGTACTGTGGTGGGCTGTGGTGTGCTGTGGTGGGCTGGGACGGGCTGTGGTGGGCTGTGGTAAGCTGGGACGGGCTGTGGTGGGCTGGGACAAGCTGTGGTAGGCTCTGGTGGGCTGGGACGGGTTGTGGTGGGCTGTGGTGGGCTGGGACGGCCTGTGGTGGGCTGGGAAGGGCTGTGGTGGGCTGGGACAGGCTGGCACGGGCTGTGGTGGGCTGGTATTGGCTGGCACGGGCTGGGACGGGCCGTGTTTGGCTGGGACGGGCCGTGGTGGGCTGGGACGGGCCGTGGTGGGCTGGGACGGGCCGTGTTGCGCTGGGACGAATTGTGGTGGGCTGGGACGGGCCGTGTTGCCCTGGGACGAATTGTGGTGGGCTGGGACGGGATGTCGTGGTCCGGGTCGGGCTGTGGTGGGCTGGGACACGCTGTGGTGCACTGGGACGAGTTGTGGTGGGCTGGGACGGGATGTCGTGATCCGGGTCGGGCTGTGGTGGGCTGGGACGGGCCGTGGTGGGCCGTGGTGGGCTGTGGTGGGCTGGGACGGGCTGTTGTGGGCTGGGACAGGCCGTGGTGAACTGTGGTGGGCTGGGACGGGCTGTGGTGGGATGTGGTGAGCTGGGACGGGCTGTGGTGGGCTGGGACAGGCTGGGTCAGGCTGTGGTGGGCTGGGACGTGCTCTGGTGGGTTGGAACGGGCCGTGGTGGGCTGTGGTGGGCTGTGGTGGGCTGGGACGGGCTATGGTGGGCCGGGACAAGCTCTGGTAGCTTGGGACGGGCTCTGGTGGACTGGGACGGGCTCTGGTGGGTTGGGACGGGCTGTGGTGGGCTGGGACGGGCAGTGGTGGGCTGGGACGGGCTGTGGTGGGCTGAGGTGGGCCGCGGTGGGTCGGGACGAACCATGGTGGGCCGGGACAGGCGGTGATGGGCCTGGACGGGCCGTGGTAAACCTTACTGGACTGGGATGGGCTTTGGTGGGCCGGGACGTGCTGTTGTAGGCTGTGGTGGGCTGGGACGGGCTGTGGTGGGCTGGGACGGGCTTTGGCGGGCTCTGGTGGGCTGGGACTGGCTGTGGTGGGCTGGGAAGGGCTGTGGTGGGCTGGGACAGGCTGGCACGGGCTGTGGTGGGCTGGTATTGGCTGGCACGAACTGGGATGGGCCGTGGTGGGCTGGGACGGGCCGTGGTGGGCTGGGACGGGCTGTGGTGAACTGTGGTGAGCTGTGGTGGGCTGGGATGGGCTGTGGGGGGCTATGACGGGATGTGGTGAGCTGGGACGGGCTGTGGTGAACTGGATCGGGCTGAGACGGGCTGTGGTCGGACGGGGTGTGGTGGGCTGTGGTGGGCTGGGACGAGCTGTGGTGGTCTATGGTGGGATGGGACGGGCTGGGACGGGATGTGGTGGGCCGCAATGGACTGGGACAGGCTGGGACGGGCTGTGGTGGGCTGGGACAGGCTGGGACGGGCTGTGGTGGGCTGGGACAGGCTGGGACGGGCTGTGGTGGGCTGGGACGAGTTGTGGTGGGCTGGGACGGGCTGACATGGGCTGGGACGGGCTGGGACGCCTTGGACGGGCTGTGGTGGGCGTTGACGGGTTGTGGTGGGCTGGGAAGGGCTGGGACGGGCTGCGGTGGGCCAGGACCGGCCTTGGTTGGCCGTGACTGGCCGTGGTGGTCCTGGCCGGGCTGTAGTGGGCGGGGACAAGTTGTGGTGGGCGGGGACAGGCTGTGGTGAGCAGGGAAGAGCTGTGGTGGCCTGGGACGGGCTGGGACGGGCTGTGGTGAGCGGGGACGGGCTGTGGTGGGCGGGGACGGGCTTTGGTGGGCTCTGGTTGGCTGGAACGGGCTCTGGTGGGCTGGGACGGGCTGTGGTAAGCTGTAATTGGCTGTGGTGGGCTTGGACGGGCTGTGGTGGGTTGTGGTGAGCTGAGATGGGCTGGGACGGGCTGCGGTGGGCTGTGGTGGGACGGGACGGGCTGTGGTGGCCTGGGACGGGCTGTGGTGGTCTACGGTAGCCTGTGGTGTGCTGTAGTGGCCTGTGGTGGGCTGGGACGGGCTGTGGTGGGCTGGGACGGGCTGTGGTGGGCTCTGGTGGGACGGGACGGGCTGTGGTGAGCCAGGACGGGCTGTGGTGTGCTGAGACGGGCTGTGGTGGGCCGGGACGGGCTGTGGTGGGACGGGACGGGCTGTGGTGTGCTGAGACGGGCTGTGGTGGGACGGGACGGGCTGTGGTGGGACGGGACGGGCTGTGGTGGGACGGGACGGGCTGTGGTGGGACGGGACGGGCTGTGGTGAGCGGGGACGGGCTGTGGTGGGCGGGGACGGGCTTTGGTGGGCTCTGGTTGGCTGGAACGGGCTCTGGTGGGCTGGGACGGGCTGTGGTAAGCTGTAGTTGGCTGTGGTGGGCTTGGACGGGCTGTGGTGGGTTGTGGTGAGCTGAGATGGGCTGGGACGGGCTGCGGTGGGCTGTGGTGGGACGGGACGGGCTGTGGTGGCCTGGGACGGGCTGTGGTGGTCTACGGTAGCCTGTGGTGTGCTGTAGTGGCCTGTGGTGGGCTGGGACGGGCTGTGGTGGGCTGGGACGGGCTGTGGTGGGCTCTGGTGGGACGGGACGGGCTGTGGTGAGCCAGGACGGGCTGTGGTGTGCTGAGACGGGCTGTGGTGGGCCGGGACGGGCTGTGGTGGGACGGGACGGGCTGTGGTGTGCTGAGACGGGCTGTGGTGGGACGGGACGGGCTGTGGTGGGACGGGACGGGCTGTGGTGGGACGGGACGGGCTGTGGTGGGACGGGACGGGCTGTGGTGCACTGGGACGAATTGTGGTGGGCTGGGACGGGCTGTGGCGAGCCGTGGTGGGCCGTTGTGGGCTGGGACGGGCCGTGGTGAACTGTGGTGGGTTGGGACGGGCTGTGGGGGGCTGGGTCGGGCTAAGACGGGCTGTGGTGGGCTGGGACGGGTCGCAGTGGGCTGGGACAGGCTGTGGTGGGCTGGGACGGGCTGACATGGGCTGGGACGGGCTGGGACGCCTTGGACGGGCTGTGGTGGGCGGTGACGGGTTGTGGTGGGCGGTGACGGGTTGTGGTGGGCTGGGACGGGCTTGGATGTGCTGTGGTGGGCGATCACGGTCTGTGGTGGGCTGGAACAGGCTGTGGTGGGTTGGGACGGGCTGTGGTAAGCTGTAATGGGCTGTGGTGGGTTGTGGTGGGCTGGGCTGGGCCGTGGTGGGTTGGGACGTGCCGTGGTGGGCCGGGACCGGTCTTGGTTGGCTGGGACGGGCCGTGGTGGGCCGGGAAGGGCCGTAGTGGGCGGGGACAAGTTGTGGTGGGCAGGGACGGGCTGTGGTGGGCGGCGATGGGCTGTGGTGGGCTGTGGTGGGCTGGGACGGGCTGTGGTGGGCTGGGACGGGCTGTGGAGAGCTGTGGAGGGCTGTGGTGGGCTTGGACAGGCTGTGGTGGGTTGAGATCTGTCGTGGTGGGCCGGGACGGGCCGTGGTGGGCTGGGACGGGCCGTGTTGGGCTGGGATGGGCCGTGGTGGGCCGGGACGGGCCGTGGTGGGCCTGGACAGGCCGTGGTGGGCTGGGACGGGCCGTGTTGGGCTGGGATGGGCCGTGGTGGGCCGGGACGGGCCGTGGTGGGCCTGGACAGGCCGTGGTGGGCCGGGACGGGCAGTGGTGGGCCGGGACGGTCCGTGGTAATCTGGGACGGGCAGTGGTGGGCTGGGACGGGCTGTGGTGGGCCCGGACGGGCAGTGGTGGGCTGGGACGAGCTGTGGTGGGCTGTGACGGGCTGTGGTGGGCTGGGACGGGCTGTGGTGGGCTGGGATGGGCTGTGGTGGGCTGGGACGGGATGCGGTGGGCTGGGACGGGATGCGGTGGGCCGTGGTGGGCAGTGGTGGGCTGTGGTGGGCTGTGGTAAGGCATGGTGGGTTGTGGTGGGCCGTGGTGGGCTGTGGTCGGACGTGGTGGGCTGGGACAAGCTGTGGTGGGCTGTGGTGGGCCGTGGTGGGCCAGGACTAGCCTTGGTTGGCCGTGATTGGCCGTGGTGGGCCGGGCCGGGCTGTAGTGGGCCGGGTCAAGTTGTGGTGAGCAGGGAAGGGCTGTGGTGGCCTGGGACGGGCTGGGACGGGCTGTGGTGAGCGGGGACGGGCTGTGGTGGGCGGGGACGGGCTCTGGTGGGCTGGGACGGGCTGTGGTAAGCTGTAATGGGCTGTGGTGGGCTTGGACGGGCTGTGGGGGGGTTGTGGTGAGCTGAGATTGGCTGGGACGGGCTGGGACGGGCTGTGGTGGGCTGTATTGGGATATGGTGGGCTGTGGTGGGCTGTGACGGGCTGTGGCGGGCTTGGACGGGCTGTGGTGGGCTGGGACGGGCTGTGGTGGGCTGGGACGGGCTGTGGTGGTCTGGGACGGGCTGTGGTGGGCTGTGGTGGGCTGTGGTGGGCTGTGGTGGGCTGTGGTGGGCTGTGGTGGGCTGTGGTGGGCTGTGGTGGGCTGTGGTGGGACGGGACGGGCTGTGGTGAGCCGGGACGGGCTGTGGTGGGCTGAGACGGGCTCTGGTGGGCCGGGACGGGCTGTGGTGGGACGGGATGGGCTGTGGTGTGCCGGGACGGGCTGTGGTGGACTGGGACGGACTGTGGTGGGCTGGGACGCGCTGTGGTGCACTGGGACGAATTGTGGTGGGCTGGGACGGGATGTCGTGATCCGGGTCAGGCTGTGGTGGGCTGGGACGGGCTGTGGTGGGCCATGGTGGGCCGTTGTGGGCTGGGACGGGCCGTGGTGAACTGTGGTGGGCTGGGACGGGCTGTGGGGGGCTGGGTCGGGCTAAGACGGGCTGTGGTGGGCTGGGATGCGCTGTGGTGCACTGGGACGAATTGTGGTGGGCTGGGACGGGCTATGGTGGGCCGGGACAAGCTGTGGTAGGTTGGGACGGGCTCTGGTGGACTGGAACGGCCTCTGCTGGGCTGGAACAGGCCGTGGTGGGCTGGGATGGGCTGTGGTGGGGTGTAGTGAGGTGAGATGGTCTGGGAGGGGCTGAAACGGGCTGGGCCGGCTCTGGGGGTCTGGGAGGGGCTGGGAAGGCCCGTGGTGGGCTGGGACGAGCTGGGACGGGCTGGGACGGGCTGTGGTGGGCTGGGACGGGCTGTGGTGGGATTTTACGGGATGTGGTGGGCTGGGACGGGCTGTGGTGGGCTATGGTGGGCTGTGGTGGGCTTTGGTAGGCTGCGACAGTCTTTGGCGGTCCGTGGTGAGCCGTGGTGGGCTCTGGTGAGCCGTGGTTGGCCGTGGTGTGCTGGGACGGGCCGTGGTGGGCTGGGACGGGCCGTGGTGGGCTGGGACGGGTTGGGAGGGGCTGGGATGGGCTGTGGTGGGCCGTGGTGGGCTGGGACGAGCCGTGGTGGGCCGTGGCGGGCTGTGGTAAGCTGGGATGGGCTGTGGTGTGTATGGACGGGCTGTGTTGGGCTGGGACGGGTTGGCATGGGCTGGGACTTGCTGTGATGGGCTGTGGTGGTCTGGGACGGGCTGTGGTGGGCTGGGAATGGCTGGGACGGGCTGGGACGGGCTGTGGTTGGCTTGGACAGGCTATGGTTGGCCGTGGTGGGCCGGGACGGGCCGTGGTGGGCCGGGACGGGCCGTGGTAGGCCGGGATGGGCCGTGGTGGGCTGGGACGGGCTGTGTTGGGTTGTGGTGGTCTGGGAAGGCCTGTTGTGGTTTGGGATGGGCTGGGACACACTTTGGTTGGCTATGGTGGGCTGGGACTGGCTGTGGTGAGCCGTGGTGGGCTGTGGTGTGTCGTGATGGGGCGTGGTGGGCTGGGACGGGCTGTGGTGGGCTTGGACGGGCTGTGGTGGGCTGGGACGGGCTCTGGTGGTGTGGAAAGGGCTGTGGTGGGCTGGGACGGGCTTTGGTGGGCTGTGGTGGGCTGTGGTTGGCTGGGACGGGCTGTGGTGGGCTGGGACGGGCTGTGGTGTGCTGGGACGGTCTGTGGTGGGCTGGGACGGGCCTTGGTGGGCTGGGAAAGGCCGTGGTGGGCAGTGGTGGGCCGTGGTGGGCTGGGACGGGCCGTGGTGGGCTGTGGTGGGTTCTGGTGAGCTTAGACGGGCTTTGGTGGGCTGTGGTGGGCTGGAACGGTCTGTGGTGGGCTAGGACGGGCTGTGGTGGGATTTTACGGGCTGTGGTGGGCTGGGACATGCTGTGGTGGGCTGGGACGGTCTGTGGTGGGCTGGCACGGGCTGGGACGAGCTGGCACGGACTGGGACAGGCTGGCACGGGCTGTGGTGGGCTGGAACGGGCTGTGGTGGGCTGGGACGGGCTGTGGTGGTCTGTGGTGGGCTGTGGTTGGCTGGGACGGGCTGTGGTGGGCTGGGACGGGCTGTGGTGGGCTGTGGTGAGCTGAGACGGGCGGGCACGGGCTGTGGTGGGTTGGGACGGGCTGGGACGGGCTGTGGTGGGCTGGGACGGGCTGTGGTGGTCTGGGATGGGCTGTGGTGGGCTGGGACAGGCTGTGGTGGGTTGGGACGGGCTGGGACGGGCTGTGGTGGGCTGGGACGGGCTGTGGTGGGCTGGGACGGGCCGTGGTGAGCTGTGGTTTGCTGGGACGGGCTGTGGTGGGCTGGGACGGGCTGTTGTAGGCTGGGTCGGGCTGTGGTGGGCTGTGGTGGGCTGTGACGGGCTGGCACGGGCTAGGACAGGCTGGCACGGGCTGGAACGAGCTGGCACGGACTGGGACGGGCTGGCACGGGCTGTTGTGGGCTTGGACAGGCTGTGGTGGGCTGGGACGGGCTCTGGTGGTGTGGAAAAAGCTGTGGTGGGCTGGGACGGGCTGGGACGGGCTGTGGTGGGCTGGGACGGGCTGTGGTGGGCTGGGACAGGCTGTGGTGGGTTGGGACAGGCTGGGACGGGCTGTGGTGGGCTGGGACGAGCTGTGGTGGGCTGGGACAGGCCGTGGTGGGCTGGGACAGGCTGTGGTCAGTCGTGGTGGGCTGGGACGTGTTGTGGTGGCTCGGGACGGACTCTGGTGGGCCGGGACAAGCTCTGGTGGCCTGTGACAGGCTGTGACGGGCTGTGGTGGGCTTGGACGAGTTGTTTTGGGCCGGGACGGGCTGTGGTGGGCTGTGGTAAGCTGGGCCGGGACGTGCTGGGACGGGTTCTGATGGTCTGGAATGGGCTGCTGTGGGCTGGGACGGGCCGTGGTGGGCTGGGACGGGCCGTGGTGGGCTGGGACGGACTGTGGTGGGCTGGGAAGGGCCGTGGTGGGCTGGGACGGGCTGTGGTGGGCTGGGACGGGCTGTGGTGGGTTGGGACGGGCTGGGACAGGCTGTGGTGTGCTGGGACGGTCTGTGGTGGGCTGGGACGGGCCTTGGTGGGCTGGGAAAGGCCGTGGTGGGCAGTGGTGGGCCGTGGTGGGCTGGGATGGGCCGTGGTGGGCTGTGGTGGGTTCTGGTGAGCTTAGACGGGCTTTGGTGGGCTGTGGTGGGCTGGGACGGGCTGTGGTGGGCTGGGACGGTCTGTGGTGGGTAGGGACGGGCTGTGGTGGGCTGGGACGTGCTGTGGTGGGCTGTGGTTGGCTGGGATGGGCTATGGTGGGCTGGGACGGGCTGTTGTAGGCTGGAACAGGCTGTGGTGGGCTGGGACGGGCTGTGGTGGGCTGTGGTGGGCTGGGACGAGCTGTGGTGGGCTGGGAAAGGCCGTGGTGGGCTGGGACGGGCTGTGGTCAGTCGTGGTGGGCTGGGACGTGTTGTGGTGGCTCGGGACGGACTCTGGTGGGCCGGGACAAGCTCTGGTGGCCTGTGACAGGCTGTGACGGGCTGTGGTGGGCTTGGACGAGTTGTTTTGGGCCGGGACGGGCTGTGGTGGGCTGTGGTAAGCTGGGACGGGCTGTGGTGGGCCGGGACGTGCTGGGACGGGTTCTGATGGTCTTGAATGGGCTGCTGTGGGCTGGGAAGAGCCGTGGTGGGCTGGGACGGGCCGTGGTGGGCTGGGACGGTCTGTGATGGGCTGTGGTGGGCTGGGACGGGCTGTGGTGAGCTGGGAAGGGCTGGGACGAGCTGGGACCGGCTGTGTTGGGTGGGGACCGGCTATGGTGGGCGGGGATGGTCTGTGCTGGGCGGTGACGGGCTGTGGTGGGCTGGGACAAGCTGTGGCGGGCTGGGATGGGCTGTGGTGGGCTGGGACGGTCTGTGGTGCGCTAAGACGGGCTCTGGTGGTCTGGAACAGGCTGTGGTGGGCTGGGACGGGCCTTGTTGGGCTGGGAAAGGCCGTGGTGGGCAGTGGTGGGCCGTGGTGGGCTGGGACGGGCCGTGGTGGGCTGTGGTGGGTTCTGGTGAGCTTAGACGGGCTTTGGTGGGCTGTGGTGGGCTGGAACGGTCTGTGGTGGGCTGGGACGATCTGTGGTGGGCTAGGACGGGCTATGGTGGGCTGGGACGGGCTGTGGTGGGCTGGGACGGGCTGTGGTGGGTTGGGACGGGCTGGGACGGGCTGTGGTGGGCTGGGATGGGCTGTGGTGGGCTGTGGTTGGCTGGGATGGGCTATGGTGGGCTGGGACGGGCTGTTGTAGGCTGGGACGGGCTGTGGTGGGCTGGGATGGGCTGGGACAGACTGGGACGGGCTGTGGTGGTCAGTGGTTGCCTGGGACATGCTGTGGTGGGCTGGGACATGCTGTGTTGGGCTGGGACGGTCTGTGGTGGTCTGTGGTGGGCTGGCACGGGCTGGGACGAGCTGGCACGGACTGGGACGGGCTGGCACGGGCTGTGGTGGGCTGGAACGGGCTGTGGTGGGCTTGGACGGGCTGTGGTGGGCTGGGACGGGCTCTGGTGGTGTGGAAAGGGCTGTGGTGGGCTGGGACGGGCTGTGGTGGTCTGTGGTGGGCTGTGGTTGGCTGGGACGGGCTGTGGTGGGCTGGGACAGGCTGTGGTGGGCTGGGACGGGCTGTGGTGGGCTGTGGTGGGCTGGGACGGGCTGTGGTGAGCTGGGAAGGGCTGGGACGAGCTGGGACCGGCTGTGGTGGGCGGGGACCGGCTATGGTGGGCGGGGATGGTCTGTGCTGGGCGGTGACGGGCTGTGGTGGGCTGGGACAAGCTGTGGTGGGCTGGGACGGGCTTTGGTGGGCTGGGACGGTCTGTGGTGCGCTAAGACGGGCTCTGGTGGTCTGGAACAGGCTGTGGTGGGCTGGGACGGGCCTTGGTGGGCTGGGAAAGGCCGTGGTGGGCCGTGGTGGGCTGTGGTGTGTTCTGGTGAGCTTAGACGGGCTTTGGTGGGCTGTGGTGGGCTGGAACGGTCTGTGGTGGGCTGGGACGGTCTGTGGTGGGCTAGGACGGGCTATGGTGGGCTGGGACGGGCTGTGGTGGGCTGGGACGGGCTGTGGTGGGCTGGGACGGGCTGTGGTGCGTTGGGACGGGCTGGGACGGGCTGTGGTGGGCTGGGACGGGCTGTGGTGGGCTGGGACGGGCTGTGGTGGGCTGGGATGGGCTGTGGTGGGCTGGGACAGGCTGTGGTGGGTTGGGACGGGCTGGGACGGTCTGTGGTGGGTAGGGACGGGCTGTGGTGAGCTGAGACGGGCCGTGGTGGGCTGGGATGGGCTGTGGTGGGCTGTGGTTGGCTGGGATGGGCTATGGTGGGCTGTGGTGGGCTTTTGTAGGCTGGGACGGGCTGTGGTGGGCTGGGATGGGCTGGGACAGACTGGGACGGGCTGTGGTGGTCAGTGGTTGCCTGGGACATGCTGTGGTGTGCTGGGACATGCTGTGGTGGGCTGGGACGGTCTGTGGTGGTCTGTGGTGGGCTGGCACGGGCTGGGACGAGCTGGCACGGACTGGGACGGGCTGGCACGGGCTGTGGTGGGCTGGGACGGGCTGTGGTGGGCTTGGACGGGCTGTGGTGGGCTGGGACGGGCTCTGGTGGTGTGGAAAGGGCTGTGGTGGGCTGGGACGGGCTGTGGTGGGCTGTGGTGGGCTGTGGTTGGCTGGGACGGGCTGTGGTGGGCTGGGACGGGCTGTGGTGGGCTGTGGTGAGCTGAGACGGGCGGGCACGGGCTGTGGTAAGCTGGGACGGGCTCTGTTGGGCTGGGACGGTCTGTGATGGGCTGTGGTGGGCTGGGACGGGCTGTGGTGAGCTGGGAAGGGCTGGGACGAGCTGGGACCGGCTGTGGTGGGCGGGGACCGGCTATGGTGGGCGGGGATGGTCTGTGCTGGGCGGTGACGGGCTGTGGTGGGCTGGGACGGGCTGTGGTGGGCTGGGACGGT
Organism: Falco cherrug; assembly: GCF_023634085.1. Taxonomy (NCBI): domain Eukaryota; kingdom Metazoa; phylum Chordata; class Aves; order Falconiformes; family Falconidae; genus Falco; species Falco cherrug. The sequence goes on from NW_026599327.1 coordinate 93,000, forward strand.
CTGTGGTGGGCTAGGACGGGCTATGGTGGGCTGGGACGGGCTGGGACGGGCTGTGGTGGGCTGGGACGGGCTGTGGTGGGTAGGGACGGGCTGTGGTGAGCTGAGACGGGCCGTGGTGGGCTGGGATGGGCTGTGGTGGGCTGTGGTTGGCTGGGATGGGCTATGGTGGGCTGGGACGGGCTGTTGTAGGCTGGGACGGGCTGTGGTGGGCTGGGATGGGCTGGGACAGACTGGGACGGGCTGTGGTGGTCAGTGGTTGCCTGGGACATGCTGTGGTGGGCTGGGACATGCTGTGGTGGGCTGGGACGGTCTGTGGTGGTCTGTGGTGGGCTGGCACGGGCTGGGACGAGCTGGCACGGACTGGGACGGGCTGGCACGGGCTGTGGTGGGCTGGAACGGGCTGTGGTGGGCTTGGACGGGCTGTGGTGGGCTGGGACGGGCTCTGGTGGTGTGGAAAGGGCTGTGGTGGGCTGGGACGGGCTGTGGTGGGCTGTGGTTGGCTGGGACGGGCTGTGGTGGGCTGGGACGGGCTGTGGTGGGCTGGGACGGGCTGTGGTGGGCTGTGGTGAGCTGAGACGGGCGGGCACGGGCTGTGGTAAGCTGGGACGGGCTCTGTTGGGCTGGGACGGTCTGTGATGGGCTGTGGTGGGCTGGGACGGGCTGTGGTGAGCTGGGAAGGGCTGGGACGAGCTGGGACCGGCTGTGGTGGGCAGGGACCGGCTATGGTGGGCGGGGATGGTCTGTGCTGGGCGGTGACGGGCTGTGGTGGGCTGGGACAAGCTGTGGTGGGCTGGGACGGTCTGTGGTGGGCTAGGACGGGCTATGGTGGGCTGGGACGGGCTGTGGTGGGCTGGGACGGGCTGTGGTGGGTTGGGACGGGCTGGGACGGGCTGTGGTGGGCTGGGACAAGCTGTGGTGGGCTGGGACGGGCCGTGGTGAGCTGTGGTTTGCTGGGACGGGCTGTGGTGGGCTGGGACGGGCTGTTGTAGGCTGGGACGGGCTGTGGTGGGCTGTGGTGGGCTGGGACGGGCTGTGGCGGTCAGTGGTTACCTGGGACATGCTGTGGTGGGCTGTGGTGGGCTGGGACGGGCTGGCACGGGCTGGGACAGGCTGGCACGGGCTGGAACGAGCTGGCACGGACTGGGACGGGCTGGCACGGGCTGTGGTGGGCTTGGACGGGCTGTGGTGGGCTGGGACGGGCTCTGGTGGTGTGGAAAAAGCTGTGGTGGGCTGGGACGGGCTGGGACGGGCTGTGGTGTGCTGGGACGGGCTGTGGTGGGCTGGGACGGGCTGTGGTGGGCTGGGACGGGCTGTGGTGGGCTGGGACGGGCTGAGACGGGCTGTGGTGGGCTGGGACGAGCTGTGGTGGGCTGGGACAGGCCGTGGTGGGCTGGGACGGGCTGTGGTCAGTCGTGGTGGGCTGGGACGTGTTGTGGTGGCTCGGGACGGACTCTGGTGGGCCGGGACAAGCTCTGGTGGCCTGTGACGGGCTGTGACGGGCTGCGGTGGGCTTGGACGAGTTGTTTTGGGCCGGGACGGGCTGTGGTGGGCTGTGGTGAACTGAGACGGGCTGTGGTGGGCTGTGGTAAGCTGGGACGGGCTGTGGTTGGCCGGGACGTGCTGGGACGGGTTCTGATGGTCTGCAATGGGCTGCTGTGTGCTGGGACGGGCTGTGGTGGGCTGGGACGGGCCGTTGTGGGCTGGGACGGACTGTGGTGGGCTGGGAAGGGCCGTGGTGGGCTGGGACGGTCTGTGGTGGGCTGTGGTGGGCTGGGACAGGCTGTGGTGGGCTGGGACAGGCTGTGGTGGGTTGGGACGGGCTGGGACAGGCTGTGGTGTGCTGGGACGGTCTGTGGTGGGCTGGGACGGGCCTTGGTGGGCTGGGAAAGGCCGTGGTGGGCAGTGGTGGGCTGGGACGGGCCCTGGTGGGCTGTGGTGGGTTCTGGTGAGCTTAGACGGGCTTTGGTGGGCTGTGGTGGGCTGGAACGGTCTGTGGTGGGCTGGGACTGTCTGTGGTGGGCTAGGACGGGCTGTGGTGGGCTGGGACGTGCTGTGGTGGGCTGGGACGGGCTGTGGTGGGTTGGGACGGGCTGGGACAGGCTGTGGTGTGCTGGGATGGTCTGTGGTGGGCTGGGACGGGCCTTGGTGGGCTGGGAAATGCCGTGGTGGGCAGTGGTGGGCCGTGGTTGGCTGGGACGGGCTGTGATGGGTTCTGGTGAGCTTAGACGGGCTTTGGTGGGCTGTGGTGGGCTGGGACGGGCTGTGGTGGGCTGGGACGGTCTGTGGTGGGTAGGGACGGGCCGTGGTGAGCTGAGACGGGCCGTGGTGGGCTGGGATGGGCTGTGGTGGGCTGTGGTTGGCTGGGATGGGCTATGGTGGGCTGGGACGGGCTGTTGTAGGCTGGGACGGGCTGTGGTGGGCTGGGATGGGCTGGGACAGACTGGGACGGGCTGTGGTGGTCAGTGGTTGCCTGGGACATGCTGTGGTGGGCTGGGACATGCTGTGGTGGGCTGGGACGGTCTGTGGTGGTCTGTGGTGGGCTGGCACGGGCTGGGACGGGCTGGCACGGACTGGGACGGGCTGGAACGGGCTGTGGTGGGCTTGGACGGGCTGTGGTGGGCTGGGACGGGCTCTGGTGGTGTGGAAAGGGCTGTGGTGGGCTGGGATGGGCTGTGGTTGGCTGGGACAGGCTGTGGTGGGCTGGGACGGGCTGTGGTGGGCTGTGGTGAGCTGAGACGGGCGGGCACGGGCTGTGGTAAGCTGGGACGGGCTCTGTTGGGCTGGGACGGTCTGTGATGGGCTGTGGTGGGCTGGGACGGGCTGTGGTGAGCTGGGAAGGGCTGGGACGAGCTGGGACAGGCTGTGGTGGGCGGGGACCGGCTATGGTGGGCGGGGATGGTCTGTGCTGGGCGGTGACGGGCTGTGGTGGGCTGGGACAAGCTGTGGTGGGCTGGGACGGGCCTTGGTGGGCTGGGAAAGGCCGTGGTGGGCAGTGGTGGGACGTGGTGGGCTGGGACGGGCCGTGGTGGGCTGTGGTGGGTTCTGGTGAGCTTAGACGGGCTTTGGTTGGCTGTGGTGCGCTAAGACGGGCTCTGGTGGTCTGGAACAGGCTGTGGTGGGCTGGGACGGGCCTTGGTGGTCTGGGAAAGGCCGTGGTGGGCAGTGGTGGGCCGTGGTGGGCTGGGACGGGCCGTGGTGGGCTGTGGTGGGTTCTGGTGAGCTTAGACGGGCTTTGGTGGGCTGTGGTGGGCTGGAACGGTCTGTGGTGGGCTGGGACGGTCTGTGGTGGGCTAGGACGGGCTATGGAGGGCTGGGACGGGCTGTGGTGGGTTGGGACGGGCTGGGACGGGCTGTGGTGGGCTGGGACGGGCTGTGGTGGGCTGGGATGAGCTGTGGTGGGCTGGGACAGGCTGTGGTGGGTTGGGACGGGCTGGGACGGGCTGTGGTGGGCTGGGACGGGCTGTGCTGAGCTGAGACGGGCTGTGGTGGGCTGGGATGGGCTGTGGTGGGCTGTGGTTGGCTGGGATGGGCTATGGTGGGCTGGGACGGGCTGTTGTAGGCTGGGACGGGCTGTGGTGGGCTGGGATGGTCTGTGCTGGGCGGTGACAGGCTGTGGTGGGCTGGGACAAGCTGTGGTGGGCTGGGACGGTCTGTGGTGGGCTAGGACGGGCTATGGTGGGCTGGGACGGGCTGTGGTGGGCTGGGACGGGCTGTGGTGGGTTGGGACGGGCTGGGACGGGCTGTGGTGGGCTGGGACGGGCTGTGGTGGGCTGGGATGGGCTGTGGTGGGCTGGGACAGGCTGTAGTGGGTTGGGACGGGCTGGGACGGGCTGTGGTGGGCTGGGACGGGCTGTGGTGGGCTGGGACGGGCCGTGGTGAGCTGTGGTTTGCTGGGACGGGCTGTGGTGGGCTGGGACGGGCTGTTGTAGGCTGGGACGGGCTGTGGTGGGCTGTGGTGGGCTGGGACGGGCTGTGGCGGTCAGTGGTTGCCTGGGACATGCTGTGGTGGGCTGGGACTGTCTGTGGTGGGCTGGGACGGGCCTTGGTGGGCTGGGAAATGCCGTGGTGGGCAGTGGTGGGCCATGGTGGGCTGGGACGGGCCGTGGTGGGCTGTGGTGTGTTCAGGTGAGCTTAGACGGGCTTTGGTGGGCTGTGGTGGGCTGGGACGGGCTGTGGTGGGCTGGGACGGGCTGTGGTGGGTAGGGACGGGCTGTGGTGAGCTGAGACGGGCCGTGGTGGGCTGGGATGGGCTGTGGTGGGCTGTGGTTGGCTGGGATGGGCTATGGTGGGCTGGGACGGGCTGTTGTAGGCTGGGACGGGCTGTGGTGGGCTGGGATGGGCTGGGACAGACTGGGACGGGCTGTGGTGGTCAGTGGTTGCCTGGGACATGCTGTGGTGGGCTGGGACATGCTGTGGTGGGCTGGGACGGTCTGTGGTGGTCTGTGGTGGGCTGGCACGGGCTGGGACGAGCTGGCACGGACTGGGACGGGCTGGCACGGACTGGGACGGGCTGGCACGGGCTGTGGTGGGCTGGGACGGGCTCTGGTGGTGTGGAAAGGGCTGTGGTGGGCTGGGACGGGCTGTGGTGGTCTGTGGTGGGCTGTGGTGGTCTGTGGTGGGCTGTGGTTGGCTGGGACGGGCTGTGGTGGGATGGGATAGGCTGTGGTGGGCTGGGACGGGCTGTGGTGGGCTGTGGTGAGCTGAGACGGGCGGGCACGGGCTATGGTAAGCTGGGACGGGCTCTGTTGGGCTGGGACGGTCTGTGATGGGCTGTGGTGGGCTGGGACGGGCTGTGGTGAGCTGGGAAGGGCTGGGACGAGCTGGGACCGGCTGTGGTGGGCGGGGACCGGCTATGGTGGGCGGGGATGGTCTGTGCTGGGCGGTGACAGGCTGTGGTGGGCTGGGACAAGCTGTGGTGGGCTGGGACGGTCTGTGGTGGGCTGGGACGGTCTGTGGTGCGTTAAGACGGGCTCTGGTGGTCTGGAACAGGCTGTGGTGGGCTGGGACGGGCCCTGGTGGGCTGGGAAAGGCCGTGGTGGGCAGTGGTGGGCCGTGGTGGGCTGGGACGGGCCGTGGTGGGCTGTGGTGGGTTCTGGTGAGCTTAGACGGGCTTTGGTGGGCTGTGGTGGGCTGGAACGGTCTGTGGTGGGCTGGGACGGTCTGTGGTGGGCTAGGACGGGCTATGGTGGGCTGGGACGGGCTGTGGTGGGCTGGGACGGGCTGTGGTGGGTTGGGACGGGCTGGGACGGGCTGTGGTGGGCTGGGACGGGCTGTGGTGGGCTGGGATGGGCTGTGGTGGACTGGGACAGGCTGTGGTGGGTTGGGACGGGCTGGGACGGGCTGTGGTGGGCTGGGACGGGCTGTGGTGAGCTGAGACGGGCCGTGGTGGGCTGGGATGGGCTGTGGTGGGCTGTGGTCTGCTGGGATGGGCTATGGTGGGCTGGGACGGGCTGTTGTAGGCTGGGACGGGCTGTGGTGGGCTGGGATGGGCTGGGACAGACTGGGACGGGCTGTGGTGGTCAGTGGTTGCCTGGGACATGCTGTGGTGGGCTGGGACATGCTGTGGTGGGCTGGGACGGTCTGTGGTGGTCTGTGGTGGGCTGGCACGGGCTGGGACGAGCTGGCACGGACTGGGACGGGCTGGCACGGGCTGTGGTGGGCTGGAACGGGCTGTGGTGGGCTTGGACGGGCTGTGGTGGGCTGGGACGGGCTCTGGTGGTGTGGAAAGGGCTGTGGTGGGCTGGGACGGGCTGTGGTGGTCTGTGGTGGGCTGTGGTTGGCTGGGACGGGCTGTGGTGGGCTGGGACGGGCTGTGGTGGGCTGTGGTGAGCTGAGACGGGCGGGCACGGGCTGTGGTAAGCTGGGACGGGCTCTGTTGGGCTGGGACGGTCTGTGATGGGCTGTGGTGGGCTGGGACGGGCTGTGGTGAGCTGGGAAGGGCTGGGACGAGCTGGGACCGGCTGTGGTGGGCGGGGACCGGCTATGGTGTGCGGGGATGGTCTGTGCTGGGCGGGTGACGGGCTGTGGTGGGCTGGGACAAGCTGTGGTGGGCTGGGACGGGCTGTGGTGGCCTGGGACGAGCTATGGTGGGCTGGGATGGGCTGTGGTTGGCTGGGACGGGCTGTGGTGTGTTGGGACGGGCTGGGACGGGCTGTGGTGGGCTGGGACGGGCTGTGGTGGGCTGGGATGGGCTGTGGTGGGCTAGGACAGGCTGTGGTGGGTTGGGACGGGCTGGGACGGGCTGTGGTGGGCTGGGACGGGCTGTGGTGGGCTGGGACGGGCCGTGGTGAGCTGTGGTTTGCTGGGACGGGCTGTGGTGGGCTGGGATGGGCTGTGGTGGGCTGGGACGGGCTGTTGTAGGCTGGGACGGGCTGTGGTGGGCTGGGATGGGCTGGGACAGACTGGGACGGGCTGTGGTGGTCAGTGGTTGCCTGGGACATGCTGTGGTGGGCTGGGACATGCTGTGGTGGGCTGGGACGGGCTGTGGTGGGCTGGGACGGGCTGTGGTGGGCTGGGACGGGCTGGCACGGGCTGGGACAGGCTGGCACGGGCTGGGACAGGCTGGCACGGGCTGGAACGAGCTGGCACGGACTGGGACGGGCTGGCACGGGCTGTGGTGGGATTGGACGGGCTGTGGTGGGCTGGGACGGGCTCTGGTGGTGTGGAAAAAGCTGTGGTGGGCTGGGACGGGCTGGGACGGGCTGTGGTGGGCTGGGACGGGCTGTGGTTGGCTGGGACAGGCTGTGGTGGGTTGGGACGGGCTGGGACGGGCTGTGGTGGGCTGGGACGAGCTGTGGTGGGCTGGGACAGGCCGTGGTGGGCTGGGACGGGCTGTGGTCAGTCGTGGTGGGCTGGGACGTGCCGTGGTGGCTCGGGACAGACTCTGGTGGGCCGGGACAAGCTCTGGTAGCCTGTGACGGGCTGTGACGGGCTGTGGTGGGCTTGGACGAGTTGTTTTGGGCCGGGACAGGCTGTGGTGGGCTGTGGTGAACTGAGACGGGCTGTGGTGGGCTGTGGTAAGCTGGGACGGGCTGTGGTGGGCCGGGACGTGCTGGGACGGGTTCTGATGGTCTGGAATGGGCTGCTGTGGGCTGGGACGGGCTGTGGTGGGCTGGGACGGGCCGTGGTGGGCTGGGACGGACTGTGGTGGGCTGGGAAGGGCCGTGGTGGGCTGGGACGGGCTGTGGTGGGCTGGGACGGGCTGTGGTGGGCTGGGACAGGCTGTGGTGGGTTGGGACGGGCTGGGACAGGCTGTGGTGTGCTGGGACGGTCTGTGGTGGGCTGGGACGGGCCTTGGTGGGCTGGGAAAGGCCGTGGTGGGCAGTGGTGGGCTGGGACGGGCCGTGGTGGGCTGTGGTGGGTTCTGGTGAGCTTAGACGGGCTTTGGTGGGCTGTGGTGGGCTGGGACGGGCTGTGGTGGGCTGGGACGGGCTGTGGTGGGCTGGGACGGTCTGTGATGGGCTGGCACGGGCTGGGACGAGCTGGCACGGACTGGGACGGGCTGGCACGGGCTGTGGTGGGCTTGGACGGGCTGTGGTGGGCTGGGACGGGCTCTGGTAGTGTGGAAAGGGCTGTGGTGGGCTGGGACGGGCTGTGGTGGTCTGTGGTGGGCTGTGGTTGGCTGTGGTGGGCTGTGGTGGGCTGGGACGGGCTGTGGTGGGCTGGGACGGGCTGTGGTGGTCTGTGGTGGGCTGGCACGGGCTGGGACGAGCTGGCACGGACTGGGACGGGCTGGCACGGGCTGTGGTGGGCTGGAACGGGCTGTGGTGGGCTTGGACGGGCTGTGGTGGGCTGGGATGGGCTGGGACAGACTGGGACGGGCTGTGGTGGTCAGTGGTTGCCTGGGACATGCTGTGGTGGGCTGGGACGGTCTGTGGTGGTCTGTGGTGGGCTGGCACGGGCTGGGACGAGCTGGCACGGACTGGGACGGGCTGGCACGGGCTGTGGTGGGCTGGAACGGGCTGTGGTGGGCTTGGACGGGCTGTGGTGGGCTGGGACGGGCTCTGGTGGTGTGGAAAGGGCTGTGGTGGGCTGGGACGGGCTGTGGTGGTCTGTGGTGGGCTGTGGTGGGCTGGGACGGGCTATGGTGGGCTGGGACGGGCTATGGTGGGCTGGGACGGGCTGTGGTGGGCTGTGGTGGGCTGAGACGGGCGGGCACGGGCTGTGGTAAGCTGGGACGGGCTCTGTTGGGCTGGGACGGTCTGTGATGGGCTGTGGTGGGCTGGGACGGGCTGTGGTGAGCTGGGAAGGGCTGGGACGAGCTGGGACCGGCTGTGGTGGGCGGGGACCGGCTATGGTGGGCGGGGATGGTCTGTGCTGGGCGGTGACGGGCTGTGGTGGGCTGGGACAAGCTGTGGTGGGCTGGGACGGGCTTTGGTGGGCTGGGACAATCTGTGGTGCGCTAAGACGGGCTCTGGTGGTCTGGAACAGGCTGTGGTGTGCTGGGACGGTCTGTGGTGGGCTGGGACGGGCCTTGGTGGGCTGGGAAAGGCCGTGGTGGGCAGTGGTGGGCCGTGGTGGGCTGGGACGGGCCGTGGTGGGCTGTGGTGGGTTCTGGTGAGCTTAGACGGGCTTTGGTGGGCTGTGGTGGGCTGGAACGGTCTGTGGTGGGCTGGGACGGGCTGTGGTGGGCTGGGACGGACTGTGGTGGGCTGGGAAGGGCTGTGGTGGGTTGGGACGGTCTGTGGTGGTATGTGGTGGGCTAGGACAGGCTGTGGTGGGCTGGGACGGGTTGTGGTGGGCTGGGACGGGCTGTGGTGCTTCAGGGATGGGCTGTGGTGGGCCGGGACGGGCTTTGGTGGGCTGTGGTAGGCTGGGACGAGTTGTAGTGGGCCGGGACAGACTGTGGTGGGCTGTGGTGGGTTCCGGTGAGCTTAGACGGGCTTTGGTGGGCTGTGGTGTGCTGGGACGGTCTGTGGTGTGCTGGGACGGTCTGTGGTGGGCTGGGACGGTCTGTGGTGGGCTGGGACGGGCTGTGGTGGGCTGGGACGGGCTGTGGTGGGTAGGGACGGGCTGTGGTGAGCTGAGACGGGCCGTGGTGGGCTGCGATGGGCTGTGGTGGGCTGTGGTTGCTGGGATGGGCTGTGGTTGGCTGGGATGGGCTATGGTGGGCTGGGACGGGCTGTGGTGGGCTGGGACGGGCTGTGGTGGGCTGGGATGGGCTGTGGTGGTCAGTGGTTGCCTGGGACATGCTGTGGTGGGCTGGGACATGCTGTGGTGGGCTGGGACGGTCTGTGGTGGTCTGTGGTGGTCTGGCACGGGCTGGGACGAGCTGGCACGGACTGGGACGGGCTGGCACGGGCTGTGGTGGGCTGGGACGGGCTCTGGTGGTGTGGAAAGGGCTGTGGTGGGCTGGGACGGGCTGTGGCGGTCTGTGGTGGGCTGTGGTTGGCTGGGACGGGCTGTGGTGGGCTGGGACGGGCTGTGGTGGGCTGGGACGGGCTGTGGTGGGCTGTGGTGAGCTGAGACGGGCGGGCACGGGCTGTGGTAAGCTGGGACGGGCTCTGTTGGGCTGGGACGGGCTGTGATGGGCTGTGGTGGGCTGGGACGGGCTCTGGTGGGTTGGGACGGGCTGGGACGGGCTGTGGTGGGCTGGGACGGGCTGTGGTGGGCTGGGATGGGCTGTGGTGGGTTGGGACGGGCTGTGGTGGGCTGGGATGGGCTGGGACAGACTGGGACGGGCTGTGGTGGTCAGTGGTTGCCTGGGACATGCTGTGGTGGGCTGGGACATGCTGTGGTGGGCTGGGACGGGCTGTGGTGGGCTGGGACATGCTGTGGTGGGCTGGGACGGGCTGTGGTGGGCTGGGACGGGCTGGCACGGGCTGGGACAGGCTGGCACGGGCTGGGACGAGCTGGCACGGGCTGGAACGAGCTGGCACGGACTGGGACGGGCTGGGACGGGCTGTGGTGGGCTTGGACGGGCTGTGGTGGGCTGGGACAGGCTGTGGTGGGTTGGGACGGGCTGGGACAGGCTGTGGTGTGCTGGGACGGTCTGTGGTGGGCTGGGACGGGCCTTGGTGGGCTGGGAAAGGCCGTGGTGGGCAGTGGTGGGCTGGGACGGGCCGTGGTGGGCTGTGGTGGGTTCTGGTGAGCTTAGACGGGCTTTGGTGGGCTGTGGTGGGCTGGAACGGTCTGTGGTGGGCTGGGACGGGCTGTGGTGGGCTAGGACGGGCTGTGGTGGGCTGGGACGGGCTGTGGTGGGCTGGGACGGGCTGTGGTGGGTTGGGACGGGCTGGGACGGTCTGTGGTGGGCTGGGACGGTCTGTGGTGGGCTGGGACGGGCCTTGGTGGGCTGGGAAATGCCGTGGTGGGCTGTGGTGGGCCGTGGTGGGCTGGGCTGGGCCGTGGTGGGCTGTGGTGGGTTCTGGTGAGCTTAGACGGGCTGTGGTGGGCTGGGACGGGCTGTGGTGGGCTGGGACGGGCTGTGGTGGGCTGGGACGGGCTGTGGTGGGCTGGGACGGTCTGTGATGGGCTGGGATGGGCTGTGGTGGGCTGTGGTTGGCTGGGATGGGCTATGGTGGGCTGGGACGGGCTGTTGTAGGCTGGGACGGGCTGTGGTGGGCTGGGATGGGCTGGGACAGACTGGGACGGGCTGTGGTGGTCAGTGGTTGCCTGGGACATGCTGTGGTGGGCTGGGACATGCTGTGGTGGGCTGGGACGGTCTGTGGTGGGCTGGCACGGGCTGGGACGAGCTGGCACGGACTGGGACGGGCTGGCATGGGCTGTGGTGGGCCGGAACGTGCTGTGGTGGGCTTGGACGGGCTGTGGTGGGCTGGGACGGGCTCTGGTGGTGTGGAAAGGGCTGTGGTGGGCTGGGACGGGCTGTGGTGGTCTGTGGTGGGCTGTGGTTGGCTGTGGTGGGCTGTGGTGGGCTGGGACGGGCTGTGGTGGGCTGGGACGGTCTGTGGTGGGCTGGCACGGGCTGGGACGAGCTGGCACGGACTGGGACGGGCTGGCACGGGCTGTGGTGGGCTGGAACGGGCTGTGGTGGGCTTGGACGGGCTGTGGTGGGCTGGGAGGGGCTGGGACAGACTGGGACGGGCTGTTGTGGTCAGTGGCTGCCTGGGACATGCTGTGGTGGGCTGGGACATGCTGTGGTGGGCTGGGACGGTCTATGGTGGTCTGTGGTGGGCTGGCACGGGCTGGGACGAGCTGGCACGGACTGGGACGGGCTGGCACGGGCTGTGGTGGGCTGGAACGGGCTGTGGTGGGCTTGGACGGGCTGTGGTGGGCTGGGACGGGCTCTGGTGGTGTGGAAAGGGCTGTGGTGGGCTGGGACGGGCTGTGGTGGTCTGTGGTGGGCTGTGGTTGGCTGGGACGGGCTGTGGTGGGCTGGGACAGGCTGTGGTGGGCTGGGACGGGCTGTGGTGGGCTGTGGTGAGCTGAGACGGGCGGGCACGGGCTGTGGTAAGCTGGGACGGGCTCTGTTGGGCTGGGACGGTCTGTGATGGGCTGTGGTGGGCTGGGACGGGCTGTGGTGAGCTGGGAAGGGCTGGGACGAGCTGAGACCGGCTGTGGTGGGCGGGGAACGGCTATGGTGGGCGGGGATGGTCTGTGCTGGGCGGTGACGGGCTGTGGTGGGCTGGGACAAGCTGTGGTGGGCTGGGACGGGCTTTGGTGGGCTGGGACGATCTGTGGTGGGCTAAGACGGGCTGTGGTGGTCTGGAACAGGCTGTGGTGTGCTGGGACGGGCTGTGGTGGGCTGGGACGGGCCTTGGTGGGCTGGGAAAGGCCGTGGTGGGCAGTGGTGGGCCGTGGTGGGCTGGGACGGGCCGTGGTGGGCTGTGGTGGGTTCTGGTGAGCTTAGACGGGCTTTGGTGGGCTGTGGTGGGCTGGAACGGTCTGTGGTGGGCTGGGACGGTCTGTGGTGGGCTAGGACGGGCTATGGTGGGCTGGGACGGGCTGTGGTGGGCTGGGACGGGCTGTGGTGGGTTGGGACGGGCTGGGACGGGCTGTGGTGGGCTGGGACGGGCTGTGGTGGGCTGGGATGGGCTGTGGTGGGCTGGGACAGGCTTGGTGGGTTACGACGGGCTGGGACGGGCTGTGGTGGGCTGGGAGCAGCCGTGGTGAGCTGTGGTTTGCTGGGACGGGCTGTTGTAGGCTGGGACGGGCTGTGGTGGGCTGGGATGGGCTGGGACGGCCTGTGGCGGTCAGTGGTTGCCTGGGACATGCTGTGGTGGGCTGGGACGGGCTGTGGTGGGCTGTGGTGGGCTGGGACAGGCTGGCACGGGCTGGGACAGGCTGGCACGGACTGGGACGGGCTGGGACGGGCTGTGGTGGGCTTGGACGGGCCGTGGTGGGCTGGGACGGGCCGTGGTGGGCTGGGACGGACTGTGGTGGGCTGGGAAGGGCCGTGGTGGGCTGGGACGGTCTGTGGTGGTCTGTGGTGGGCTGGGACGGGTTGTGGTGGGTTGGGACGGGCTGTGGTGCTTCAGGGACGGGCTGTGGTGGGCTGTGGTGGGCTGGGACGAGTTGTAGTGGGCCGGGACGGACTGTGATGGGCTGTGGTGGGCTGTGGTTGGTTCTGGTGAGCTTAGACGGGCTTTGGTGGGCTGTGGTGTGCTGGGACGGTCTGTGGTGGGCTGGGACGGGCCGTGGTGGGCTGGGAAAGGCCTTGGTGGGCTGGGACGGGCCGTGGTGGGCTGTGGTGGGTTCTGGTGAGCTTAGACGGGCTTTGGTGGGCTGTGGTGGGCTGGGACAGGCTGTGGTGGGCTGGAACGGGCTGTGGTGGGCTGGGACGGGCTGTGGTGGGCTGGGACGGGCTGTGGTGGGCTGGGACGGGCTATGGTGGGTAGGGACAGGCTGTGGTGGGCTGGAACAGTCTGTGGTGGGCTGGGACGGGCTGTGGTGGGCAGTGGTTGGCTGGGACGGGCTATGGTGGGCTGGGACGGGCTGTTGTAGGCTGGGACGTGCTGTGGTGGGCTGGGATGGGCTGGGACAGACTGGGACGGGCTGTGGTGGTCAGTGGTTTCCTGGGACATGCTGTGGTGGGCTGGGACATGCTGTGGTGGGCTGGGACGGGCTGTGGTGGGCTGGGACGGGCTGTGGTGGGCTGGGACGGTCTGGCACGGGCTGGGACGAGCTGGCACGGGCTGGAACGAGCTGGCACGGGCTGGAACGAGCTGGCACGGACTGGGACAGGCTGGCACGGGCTGTGGTGGGCTGGAACGGGCTGTGGTGGGCTTGGACGGGCTGTGGTGGGCTGGGACGAGCTATGGTGGGCTGGGACGGGCTCTGGTGGTGTGGAAAGGGCTGTGGTGGGCTGGGACGGGCTGTGGTGGGCTGTGGTGGGCTGTGGTTGGCTGGGACGGGCTGTGGTGGGCTGGGACGGGCTGTGGTGGGCTATGGTGAGCTGAGACGGGCTGTCACGGCCTGTGGTGGGCTGGGACGGGCTCTGGTGGGCTGTGGTGGGCTGGGACGGGCTGTGGTGGGCTGTGGTGAGCTGAGACGGGCTGTGGTGGGCTGTGGTAAGCTCGACGGGCTCTGGTGGGCTGGTACGGTCTGTGATGGGCTGTGCTGGGCTGGGACGGGCTGTGGTGAGCTGGGAAGGGCTGGGACGATCTGGGACCGGCTGTGGTGGGCGGGGACCGGCTATGGTGGGCGGGGATGGTCCGTGCTGGGCGGTGACGGTCTGTGGTGGGCTGGGACGAGCTGTGGTGGGCTGGGACGGGCTTTGGTGGGCTGGGACGGTCTGTGGTGCGCTAAGACGGGCTCTGGTGGTCTGGAACAGGCTGTGGTGGGCTGGGACGGGCTGTGGTGGGCTGGGATGGGCTGTGGTGGGCTGGGACAGGCTTGGTGGGTTACGACGGGCTGGGACGGGCTGTGGTGGGCTGGGAGCAGCCGTGGTGAGCTGTGGTTTGCTGGGACGGGCTGTTGTAGGCTGGGACGGGCTGTGGTGGGCTGGGATGGGCTGGGACGGCCTGTGGCGGTCAGTGGTTGCCTGGGACATGCTGTGGTGGGCTGGGACGGGCTGTGGTGGGCTGTGGTGGGCTGGGACAGGCTGGCACGGGCTGGGACAGGCTGGCACGGACTGGGACGGGCTGGGACGGGCTGTGGTGGGCTTGGACGGGCCGTGGTGGGCTGGGACGGGCCGTGGTGGGCTGGGACGGACTGTGGTGGGCTGGGAAGGGCCGTGGTGGGCTGGGACGGTCTGTGGTGGTCTGTGGTGGGCTGGGACGGGTTGTGGTGGGTTGGGACGGGCTGTGGTGCTTCAGGGACGGGCTGTGGTGGGCTGTGGTGGGCTGGGACGAGTTGTAGTGGGCCGGGACGGACTGTGATGGGCTGTGGTGGGCTGTGGTTGGTTCTGGTGAGCTTAGACGGGCTTTGGTGGGCTGTGGTGTGCTGGGACGGTCTGTGGTGGGCTGGGACGGGCCATGGTGGGCTGGGAAAGGCCTTGGTGGGCTGGGACGGGCCGTGGTGGGCTGTGGTGGGTTCTGGTGAGCTTAGACGGGCTTTGGTGGGCTGTGGTGGGCTGGGACAGGCTGTGGTGGGCTGGAACGGGCTGTGGTGTGCTGGGACGGGCTGTGGTGGGCTGGGACGGGCTGTGGTGGGCTGGGACGGGCTATGGTGGGTAGGGACAGGCTGTGGTGGGCTGGAACAGTCTGTGGTGGGCTGGGACGGGCTGTGGTGGGCAGTGGTTGGCTGGGACGGGCTATGGTGGGCTGGGACGGGCTGTTGTAGGCTGGGACGTGCTGTGGTGGGCTGGGATGGGCTGGGACAGACTGGGACGGGCTGTGGTGGTCAGTGGTTTCCTGGGACATGCTGTGGTGGGCTGGGACGGGCTGTGGTGGGCTGGGACGGGCTGTGGTGGGCTGGGACGGTCTGGCACGGGCTGGGACGAGCTGGCACGGGCTGGAACGAGCTGGCACGGGCTGGAACGAGCTGGCACGGACTGGGACAGGCTGGCACGGGCTGTGGTGGGCTGGAACGGGCTGTGGTGGGCTTGGACGGGCTGTGGTGGGCTGGGACGAGCTATGGTGGGCTGGGACGGGCTCTGGTGGTGTGGAAAGGGCTGTGGTGGTTTGGGACGGGCTGTGGTGGGCTGTGGTGGGCTGTGGTTGGCTGGGACGGGCTGTGGTGGGCTGGGACGGGCTGTGGTGGGCTATGGTGAGCTGAGACGGGCTGTCACGGCCTGTGGTGGGCTGGGACGGGCTGTGGTGGGCTGGGAATGGCTGGGACGGGCTGGGACGGGCTGTGGTTGGCTTGGACAGGCTGTGGTGGGTTGTGGTGGGCTGGGACGGGCTGTGGTGGGCTGGGACGGGCTGGTGTGGGCTGGGACGGGCTGTGGTTGGCTGGGACGGGCTGTGGTGGGCTGGGACGGGCTGTGGTTGGCTATGGTGGGCTGGGAAGTACTGTGGTGGTCTGGGACGGGCTGGGATGGGCTGGGACAGGCTGGGACGGGCTGTGGTGAGCTGGGACGGTCTGTGGTGGGCTGGGACGGGCTGTGGTGGGCTGAGGTGGGCCGCGGTGGGCCGGGACGGACCATGGTGGGCCGGGACGGGCGGTGATGGGCCTGGACGGGCCGTGGTGGACCGTAGTGGGCTGGGACGGGCTTTGGTGGGCCGGGACATGCTGTTGTAGGCTGTGATGTGCTGGGACGGGCTGTGGTGGGCTGGGATGGGCTGTTGTGGGCTGGGACGGGCTGTGGTGGTATGGGACGGGCTGTGGGGGGCTGGGACGGGCTGTGGGGGGCTGGGAAGGGCTGGGACGGGCTGGTGTGAGCTGGGACGTGCTGTGGTTGGCTGGGACAGGCTGTGGTGGGCTGTAGTGGGCTGAAAAGGGCTGTGGAGGGCTGGGACGGGCTGTGGTGGGCTGGGACGGCCTGTGGTGGTCTGCGGTATGCTGTGGTGTGCTGTAGTGGCCTGTGGTGGGCTGGGACGGGCTGTGGTGAGCTGGGACGGGCTGTGGTGGGCTGGGACGGGCTGTGGTGGGCTGGGACGGGCTGTGGTGGGCCGTGTTTGGCTGTGGTGGGTTGTGGTGGGCTGGGACAGTCTGTGGTGAGTTGAGACGGGCTGTGGTGGGCTGGGACAGGATGTGGTGGGCTGGCCGGGCTGTGGTGGGTTGGGACGGGCTCTGGTGCGCTGTGTTGGGTTGTGATGAGGTGAGACAGTCTGTGGTGGGTTGGGACGGGCTGTGGAGAGCTGTGGAGGGCTGTGGTGGGCTTGGACAGGCTGTGGTGGGTTGGGATCTGTCGTGGTGGGCCATGGTGGGCTGGGACGGGCCGTGGTGTGCTGGGATGGGCCGTGGTGGGCTGGGATGGGCCGTGGTGGGCCAGGACGGGCCGTGGTGGGCCGGGCCGGGCCGTGGTGGGCCGTGACGGTCCGTGGTAATCTGGGACGGTCCGTGGTGGGCTGGGACGGGCTGTGGTGGGCTGGGACCGGCTGTGATGGGCTGGGACGAGCTGTGATGGGCTGGGACGTGCTGTGGTGGGCTGGGACGGGCTGTGGTGTGCTGGGACGGGCTGTGGTGGGCTGGGACGGGCTGTGGTGGGCTGGGACGGGCTGTGTTGGGCTGGGAAGGGCTGTGTTGGGCTGGGACGGGCTGTGGTGGGCTGGGACGGGATGCGGTGGGCTGGGATGGGCTGTGGTGGGGTGTGGTGGGCTGGGACGGTCTGGGACGGGCTGAAACGTGCTGGGCTGGCTCTGGGGGTCTGGGAGGGGCTGGGAAGGCCTGTGGTGGGCTGGGACGAGCTGGGACGGGCTGGGACGGGCTGTGGTGGGCTGGGACTGGCTATGGTGGGCTGGGACGGGCTGGGACGGGCTGTGGTGGGCTGGGACGCACTGTGGTGGGCTATGGTGGGCTGTGGTGGGCTTTCGTAGGCTGGGACAGTCTTTGGCGGGCCGTGGTAGGCTGGGACAGGCTGTGGCGGGCCGTGGTGAGCCGTGGTGGGCTGTGGTGTGTCGTGGTGGGCCGTGGTGGGCTGGGACGGGCCATGGTGGGCTGGGACGGGCTTTGATGGGTTGTGGTGGGCTTGGACTGGCTGTGGTGGGCTGGGACGGGCTGTGGTGGGCTGGGACAGGCTGGGACGGGCTGTGGTGGGCTGGGACGGGCTGTGGTGGGCTATGGTGGGCTGTGGTGGGCTTTAGTAGGCTGGGACAGTCTTTGGCGGGCCGTGGTAGGCTGGGACAGGCTGTGGCGGTCCGTGGTGGGCTGTGGTGGTCTGGGACAGGCCGTGGTGGTCTGGGACGGGCCGTGGTGGGCTGGGACGGGCCGTGGTGGGCTGGGACGGGCTGTGGTGGGCTGCAGTGGGCTGGGACGGGCTGCGGTGGGCTGGGACGGGCTGAGACGGGCTGTGGTGGGCTGGGACGGGCTGTGGTGGGCTGGGACGGGCTGTGGTGGGCTGTGGCAGGCTGGAACGGGCTGTGGTGGGTTGTGGTGAGCTGGGACGGGCTGACACGGGCTGTGGTGGGCTGGGATGGACAGGCACGAGCTGTGGTGCGCTTGGACGGGCTGTGGTGGGCTTGGATGGGCTGTGGTGGGCTGGGACTGGCTATGGTGGGCTGGGACGGGCTATGGTGGGCTGCGACGGGCTGGGACGGGCCGTGGTAATCCGGGACGGGCTGTGGTAGGCCGGGACGGGCTGTGGTGGGCTGTGGTGAGTTGGGACGGGCTGTGGTGGACTGTGGTGGGCTGGGACGGGCTGCGGTGGGCTGGGACGGGATGTGGTGGACAGGGACGGGCTGTGGTGTGCGGGGACGTGCTGTGGTGGGCTTGGACGGGCTGGGACGTGCTGGGATGGTCTGTAGTAAGCTGTGGTGGGCTGGCACTGTCTGGGACGGGATGTGGTGAGCTGGGACGGGCTGTGGGCTGGGACGGCCCGTGGTGGGCCGGGACGGGCTTTGGTAAGCCGGGATGGGCTCTGGTGGGCCGGGACGGGCTGTGGTGTGCTGTGGTGGGTTGGGACTGGCTGTGGTGGGCTGGGACGGGCTGCGGTGAGCTGGGACGGGCTGTGGTGAGCTGGGACGGGCTGTGGTGAGCTGGGACGGGCTGTGGTGAACTGGGACGGGCTGTGGCGGGCCGGGGCGGGCTGTGGTGGGCCGGGACGGGCTGTGGTGGGCCGGGACGGGCTGTGGTGGGCCGGGACGGGCTGTGGTGGGCCGGGATGGGCTGTGGTGGGACGGGACGGGCTGTGGTGGGCCGGGACGGGCTGTGGTGGGCCGAGACGAGCTGTGGTGGGCGGAGACGGGCTGTGGTGGGCGGAGACGGCCTGGGACGGTCTGTGGTGGGCTGGGACATTCTGTGGTGGGCTGGGACGGGCTGGGACGAGCAGGGATGGGCTGTGGTGGGCTGGGACAGGCTGTGCTGGGCTGGGACGGGCTGTGGTGGGCTGGGACGGGCTGTGGTGGGCTGGGACGGCCTGTGGTGGGCTGGGACTGGCTGTGGTGGGCTTGAGACGGTCTGTGGTGTGCTGGGACGGGCTCTGGTGGTCTGGAATGAGCTGGGACGGGCTGTGGTGGGTTGGGACGGTCTGTGGTGGGCTGGGACGGGCTGTGATGGGTTGGGACGGGCTATGGTGGACTGGGACGGGCTGGGATGGGCTGGGACGGGCTGGGACAGGCTGTGGTGGGCTGTGGTGTGCTGGGACGGGCTGTGGTGTGTTGGGACGGGCTGTGGTGTGCTGGGACGGGATGGGACGGGCTGTGGTGGGCGGGGACGGTCTGTGGTGGGCTGTGGTGGGCTGGGACGGTCTGCGGTGGGCTGGGACGGTCTGCGGTGGGTCGGGATGGGCTGTGGTGGGCCGTGGTGGGCAGGGACGGGCTGTGCTGGGCTGTGGTGGGCCGTTTTGGGCCTGGATGGGAAGGGGTGGGCTGTGGTGGGCCGTGGTGGGCTGTGGCAGGCCGTGGTGGGCTGGGACGGGCCGTGGTGGGCTGAGGTGGGCCGTGGCTCGCTGCGGTGGGCCATGGAGGGCTGGGACGGGCTGGGACGGGCTCTGGTGGTCTGGAACGGGCTGTGGTGGGCTGGGACGGGCTGGGACGTGCTGTGGTGTGCTGGGACGGGCTGGGATGGGCTGTGGTGGGCTGGGATGGGCTGTGGTGTGCTGGGACAGGCTGTGGTGTTCTCGGATGGGCTGTGGTAGGCTGTGGTGGGCTGGGACGGGCTAGGACGGTCTGTGGTGGGCTGGGACAGTCTGTGGTGGGCTGGGACGGGCTGTGGTGGGCGGGGACGGGCTGGGACAGTCTGGGACGAGCTGTGGTGGGCTGGGATGGGCTGTGGTTGGCTGGGACGGGCTGCTGTGGGCTGGGACGGGCTGGGACGGGCTGGGACAGGCTGGGATAGGCTGAGATAGGCTGTGGTGGCCTGGGATATTCTGTGGTGGGCTGTGGTGGGCTCTGGTGGTCTGGAACAAGCTGTGGTTGGGCTGGGACGGGCTGTGGTGGGCTGGGACGGGCTGTGGTTTGCGGGGACGGGCTGCGGTGGGCAGGGACGGGCTGTCGTGGGCTGGGACGGGCTGCGGTGGGCTGGGACGGGCTGAGACGGGCTGTGGCGGGCTGGGACGGGCTGTGGTGGGTTGGGACGGGCTGTGGTGGGCGGGGATGAACTGTGGTGGGCGGGGATGGGCTGTGGTGGGCGGAGACGGGCTGTGGTGGGCTGGGACGGGCTGTGGTGGGCTGGGATGGGCTGTGGTGGGCTGGGACATTCTGTGGTGGGCTGGGACGGGCTGGGACGGGCTGTGGTGGGCTGGGACAGGCTGTGTTGGGCGGGGACGGGCTGTGGCTGGCGGTGAAGTGCTGTGGTGGGCTGGGACAGGCTGGGAAGGGCTGTGGTGTGCGGTGACGGTCTGTGGTGAGCTGGGACAGGCTGGGAAGGGCTGTGGTGGGCTGTGGTGGTCTGGAACGGGCTGTGGTGGTCTGGAACGGGCTGTGATGGGCTGGGACATGCTGGGACGGTCTGTGGTGGACTGGGACGGTCTGTGGTGTGCTGGGACGGGCTGACACGGGCTGGGACGGGCTGTGGTGTGCTGGGACGGGCTGTGGTGGGCTGGGACGGGCTGGGACGGGCTGTGGTGGGTTGTGGTGGACTGGGACGGTCTGTGGTGTGCTGGGACGGTCTGTGGTGTGCTGGGACGGTCTGTGGTGTGCTGGGACGGGCTGTGGTGGGCTGGGACGGGCTGTGGTGGGCTGTGGTGGGCTGGGACGGGCTGGGACGGGCTGTGGTGGGATGGGACAGGCTGGGATAGGCTTAGACAGGCTGTGGTGGGCTGGGACGGGCTCTGGTGGTCTGGACCGGGCTGTGGTGGGCTGGGACGGGCTGTGGTGGGCGGGGATGAACTGTGGTGGGCGGGGATGGGCTGTGGTGGGCTGGGACGGGTTGTGGTGGGCTGGGACAGTCTGTGGTGGGCTGGGACGGTCTGTGGTGGGTCGGGGTGGGCTGTGGTGGGCCGTGGCGGGCTGCGGTGGGCCGGGACGGGCTGTGGTGGGCCGGGACGGGCTGTGGTGGGCCGGGACGGGCTGTGGTGGGCGGAGACGGGCTGTGGTGGGTGGAGACGGCCTGGGATGGTCTGTGGTGGGCTGGGACTTTCTGTGGTGGGCTAAGACGAATTGTGGTTGGCTGGGATGAACTGTGGTGGTCAGTGGTGGGCTGGGACGGGCTGTGGTGAGCTGGGACGGGCCGTGGTGGGCTGGGACGGGCCGTGGCGGGCTGGGACGGGCCGTGGCGGGCTGGGACGGGCCGTGGCGAGCTGGGACGGGTTGTGGCGGGTTGGGATGGGCCGTGGTGGGCTGGGAAGGGCTGTGGTGGGCTGGGATGAGTCGTGGCAAGCCGTGTTGGGCTGTGGTAAGCTGTGACAGGCCGTGGTGAGCTGGGACAGACTCTGGTGTGGTGGGACGGGCTGTGGTGGGCTGGGACCGGCTGCGGTGGGCTGTGGTGGGCTGGGACCGGCTGCGGTGGGCTGTGGTGGGCTGGAATGGGCTGGGACGGGCTGTGGTGGGTGTGGTGGACTGGGACGCGCTGTGGTGAACTTAGACGGGCTGTGGTGGGCTGGGATTTGCTGGGACGGCTGGAAGGGGCTGTGGTGGGCTGGGACGGGCTGCGGTGGGCTGGGACGGGCTTCGGTGGGCGGGGATGGGCTGCGGTGGGTGGGGACGGGCTGTGGTGGGCTGGGACGGGCTGTGGTGGGCTGGGAAGGCCTGGGACGAGCTGGGACGGGCTGTGGTGGGCGGGGACGGGCTGTGGTGGGCTGGAACGGGCTCATTTGGTCTGGAACGAGCTGTGGTGGGCTGGGAAGGGCTGGAATGGGCTTTGGTGGGTTGGGACGGGCTGTGGTGGGCTTGGACCTGTTGTGGTGGTCAGGGACGGGTTCTGGTAGGTCCGGGACGGGCTGTCGTGGTCCAGGACGGGCTGTCGTGGTCCGGGACGGGCTGTGGTGGTCTGGGACGGGCTGGGACAAGCTGTGTTGGGCGGGGACGGGCTTTGGTGGGCGGGGACGGGCTGTGGTGGGCTGGAGCGGGCTGTGGTGGGCTGGGACGAGCTGGGACGGGCTGTGGTGGGCGGGGACGGGCTGTGGTGGGCTGGGACGGGCTGTGTTGGGCTGGGATGGGCTGGGACGCCTTGGAAGGGCTGTGGTGGGCGGTGACGGGTTGTGGTGTTCTGTGGCGGGCTGGGACTTTCTGTGGTGAGCTGCGATGGGCTGTGGTTGGCTGGAACGGGCTGTGGTGGGCTGGGACAGGCTGTGGTGGGCTGGGACAGGCTGTGGTGGGGTGGGACGGGCCGTGGTGGGCTGGGACGGGCCGTGGTGGGCTGGGACGGGCTGTGGTGGGCTAGGACGGTCTGTGGTGGGCTGGAACGGTCTGTGGTGGGCTGGAACAGTCTGTGGTGGGCTGGGACGGCCTGTGGTGTGCCGTGGTGGGATGGGACGGGCTGGGACGGGCTGTGGTGGGCTGGGACGGGCTTTGGTGGGCTGGGACGGGCTGTGGTGGGCCGTGGTGGGCTGGGACGGGCCGTGGTGAAATGTGGTGGGCCGTGGTGGGCCGTGGTGGGTTGTTTTGGGCCGGGATGGGATGGGGTGGGCTGTGGTGGGCCGTGATGGGCTGGGATGGGTCGTGGTGGGCGGTGATGGGCCGTGGTGGGCTGTGGTGGGACGTGGTGGGCTGGGACGGGCTGTGCTGGGCTGTGGTGGGTTCTGGTGAGCTTGAGACGGGCTGTGTTGGGCTGGGACGGGCTCTGGTGGGCTGTGGTGGGCCATGGTGGGCTGGGACGGGCTCTGGTGGTCTGGAACGGGCTGGGACGGGCTGTGGTGGGTGTGGTGGGCTGGGAAGAGCTGTGGTGAGCTGAGACGGGCTGTGGTGGGCTGCGATGGAAAAGATGGTGGCAGACCTGGTAAGGAGGTCTGCCTGTACTTCCCTTCTACGTGCCTGGATAACCCTGGGGCAAAGCAGAGCTCTACTGGCTTGGGTAGAGCTAAAACACCTCAAGAGGAGGGAGCTGTCAGCGCTGTTTTGGCTGAATGGAGGCAGGGGGTAGTACCTGTTATGTGAAGGCTATAGGGGAACGTCCTTGCCTTTGTTTAGTCTTACAAAAGTCCCTCGTATAGAGAACTTCCTTGAGTCTGTTTTCAAAAGCTCGTTTATCAGAGCTCCTGAAGTCGGGCCTCCCTTGCCACGACAGTGTAATCTTCATGTCTCCCTTCCTTTCTCCCTTAGGTTGAAAACAGCTTTTCTATTTCTGTCCCCATCTGCAAACAGTTCCACAAGAACATCGTAGGGAAAGGAGGTGCCAACATCAAGAAGGTGAGATATTCTTCCTAACACAGGTGGGCTGGGACGGGCTGCGGTGGGCAAGGACGCACTGTGGGGGGCCGGGACGGGCTGTGGTGGGCTATGGTGAGCTGGGACGGGCTGTGGTGGGCTGAGATGGTCTGTGGTGGACTGTGGAGGGCTGGGAATTGCTGTGTTGGTCTGGAAGGGACTGTGGTGGGCCGTGGTGGGCTGTGGGTGGCCGTGGTGGGCTGTGGGTGGCCGTGGTGGGCTGTGGGTGGCCGTGGTGGGCTGTGGTGGGCTGTGCTGGGCTGGGACGGGCAGTGGTGGGCTGGGACGGGCTGTGGTGGGCTGGGACGGGCTGGCACGGGCTGTGGTAGGCCGTGGTGGGCCGGGATGGGCTGTGGTGGGCCGGGACGGGCTGTGGTGGGTGTGGTGGGCTGTGGTGACCTGGGACGGGCTGGTATGGGATGTAGTGGGCTGTCGTAGGCTGGGACGGGCTGTGGTGGGCTGTGGTGACCTGGGACGGGCTGGGATGGGATGTGGTGGGCTGGGACGGGCTGTGGTGGGCCGAGATGGGCCGTGGTGGTCTGGGACGGCCTGTGACGGGCCGTGGTGAGCTCTGGCGGGCCGTGGTGGGATCTGGCAAGCCGTGGTGGGCCGTGGCTGGCTAGTGGTGGGCCGTGGGGGGCCGTAGTGGGCCGTGGCAGGCCTTGGTGGGCCGTGGCAGGCCAAGACAAACCGTGTTATCTGGGACGGGCTGTGGTAGACTTGGACGGGCTGTGGCAGGCTGGGACGGGCTTTGGTGGGCCGTGGCAGGCTGTAGTGGGCTGGGACGGGCTGTGGTGGGCTGGGATAAGGTGTGGTCGGCTGTGGTGGGCTGGGACGGGCTGTGTTGGGCTGGGACGGGCTTTGGAGGGCTGTGGTGGGCGGTGGAGGGCTGTGGAGGGCTGTGGAGGGCTGAAATAAGGTGTGGTGGGCTGTGGTGGGCTGTGGTGGGATGTTTCGGGCTATGGTGGGCTGGGATGGGTTGTGGTGGGCTGGGACGGGCTGTGGTTGCCTGGGACGGGCTGTGGTTGCCTGGGACGGGCTGTGGTTTGCTGTGACAGGCTGGGACGGGTTGTGGTGGACTGGGATAAGCTGTGGTGGGCTGGGACGGGCTGTGGTGGGCTGGGACGGGCTGCGGTGGGCTGGGACGGGCTGTGGTTTGCTGTGACAGGCTGGGACGGGCTGTGGTGGACTGGGATAAGCTGTGGTGGGCTGGGACGGGCTGTGGTGGGCTGGGACGGGCTGCGGTGGGCTGGGACGGGCTGTGGTTTGCTGGGATCGTCTGTGATGGGCTGGGACGGGCTGTGGTGGGCTGTAGTAGGCTGAGACGGGCTTTGGTGGGCTGTGGTGGGCTGGGATAAGCTGTGGTAGGCTGGGATGGGCTGTGGTGGGCTGGGACTGGCTGTGGTGGGCTTGGACGGGCTGTGGTGGGCTGTGAAGGGCCGTGGCGGGCCTGTTATCAGCTGTGGTGGGCAGTGGTGGCCTGTGGTGTGCTGTGGTGGGCTGTGGTTGGCTGGGATGGGCTGTGGTGGGTTGGGACGGGCTTTGGTGGGTTGGGACGGGCTGTGGTGGGCTGGGACAGGCTGTGGCGGGCTGGGACAGGCTCTGGCAGTCTGGGACGGGCTGTGACGGGCCATGCTGGGCTCTGGTGGGCCGTGGTGGGTCGTGGCGGGCGGTGGTCGGCCTTGACGGGACAGGACGGGTAGTGGTGGACTGTGCTGGGCTGTGGTGGGCAGTGGCGGACTGTGCTCGGCTGTGGTGGGCTATGGTGGGCTGTGACGGGCTTTGGCGGGCTGGGACGGGCTGTGGTGGGCTGTGACGGGCTTTGGCGGGCTGGGACAGGCTTTTGTGGGCTGTGGTGGGCTGGCACGGGCTGTGGCAGGCTGGGATGGGCTTTGGCCCGCTGGGACAGTCTGTGGCGGGCTGGGACACGCTGTGGCAGGCTGGGACAGGCTGTGGCGGGCCGTTGTGGGCTCTGGCGCGCTGGGACGGGCTGTGGTGGGCTATGGCGGGCTGTGGTGGGCTGTGGCGGGCTGGGACGGGCTTTGGTGGGTTGGGACGTGCTGTGGCGGGCTGTGGTGGGCTGGGACGGGCTGTGGTGAGCTGGGACGGGCTTTGGTGAGCTGTTACAGGCTGTGGTGGCCTGGGACAGGCTGTGGTGGGCTGTGGTGGGCTGTGATGGGCTGCGGTGGGCTGGGACGGGCTGTGGAGGTCTTGGATGGGCTGTGGCGGGCCGAGACGGCTGTGGCGGACTGGGACAACCTGTGACGGGCCGTGGTGGGCTCTGGTGGGCCGTGGCGGGCTGTGATGGGCCGTGGCGGGCCGTGGTGGGCTGGGACGTGCTGTGGAGGGCTGGGACAGGCTGTGGTGGGCTGGAACAGGCTGTGGTGGGCTGGGACAGGCTGTGGTGGGCTGGGACGGGCTGTGGTGGGCTGTAGTGGGCTGGGACAAGCTGTGGTGGGCTGGGACAGGCTTTGATGATCTGGGACAGGCTGTGGTGGCCTGGTACGGGCTGTGGTGGGCTGGGACGGGCTGGGACGGGCTGTGGTGGGCTGTGGTGGGCGGGGACGGGCTGTGGTGTGCTGGGACGGGCTTTCATGGGCTGGGACGGGCTGTGGTGGGCTGTGGTGGGCTGGCACGGTGTGTGGTGGGCTGCGACAGGCTGTGGTGGGCTTGGACCTGCTGTTGTGGTCGGGGACGGGTTGAGGTAGGTCTGGGACGGGCTGTCGTGGTCCGGGACAGGCTGTGGTGGGCTGGGAAGGCCTGGGACGGGCTGGGACGAGCTGGGACGGGCTGTGGTGGGCGGGGACGGGCTGTGGTGGGCGGGGACGGGCTGTGGTGGGCTGGGACGGGCTGCGATGTGCTGCAATGGGCTGTGGTGGGCTGGGAAAGGCTGTGGTGGGCTGGGACGGGCTGGGACGGGCTCTGGTGGGCTGTGGTGGGCTGGGACGGGCTGTGGTGGGCTGGGACAGGCTGTGCTGGGCTGGGACGGGCTGTGGTGGGCTGGGACAAGCTGTGGTGGGCGGGGACGGGCTGTGGTGGGCTGGGACGGGCTGTGGTGGGCTGGGACAGGCTGTGGTGGGCTGTGGTGGGCTGGGATGGCCTGTGGTGGGCTAGGACTGGCTGTGGTGGGCTTGAGACGGTCTGTGGTGTGCTGGGACGGGCTCTGGTGGTCTGGAACGAGCTGGGACGGGCTGTGGTGGGTTGGGACGGTCTGTGGTGGGCTGCGACGGGCTGTAATGGGCTGGGACGGGCCGTGGTGGGCTGTGGCGGGCCGTGGTGGGCTGGGACAGGCCGTGGTGGGCTGTGGTGGTCTGGGACGGGCTGTGGTGGGTTCTGGTGAGCTTGAGACGGGCTGTGGTGGTCTGGGACGGGCTGGGATGGGCTGTAATGGGCGGGGACGGCCTGTGGTGGGCTGGGACGGGCTGGGATGGGCTCTGGTGGTCTGGAACAGGCTGGGACGGGCTCTGGTGGTCTGGAACGGGCTGGGACGGGCTGTGGTGTGCTGGGACGGGCTGTGGTGTGCTGGGACGGGCTGTGGTGTGCTGGGACGGGCTGTGGTGTGCTGGGATGGGCTGTGGTAAGCTGGGACGGGCTGTGGTGGGCTGGGACGGGCTGTGGTAAACTGGGACGGGCTGGGACGAGCTGTGGTGTGCTGGGACGGGCTGTGGTGGGATGGGACGGGCTGTGGTGTGCTGGGACGGGTTGGGACGGGCTGGGACGGGCTGTGGTGGGCTGTGGTAGGCTGGGACGGGTTGTGGTGGGCTGGGACAGGCCGTGGTGGGTTGTGACGGGCTGTGACGGGCTGTGGTGTGCCTGGACGGGCTGGGACAGGTTGTGGTGGGCTGTGACAGGTCGTGGTGGGCTGGGACGGGCCGTGGTGGGCTGTGGTGAGCCATGGTGGGCTGGGACGGGCCGTTTTGGGCCGGGATTGGAAGGGGTGGGCTGTGGTGGGCCGTGGTGTGCTGGGACGGGCTGTGGTGTGCTGGTACGGGCTGGGACGGGCTGTGGTGGGCTGGAACAGGCTGTGGTGGGTTGGGACAGGCTGGGACATGCTGGGACGGTGTGTTGGACTGGGATGGTCTGTGGTGTGCTGGGACGGGCTGTGGTGGGCAGGGATGGGCTGTGGTGGGGCGTGGTGGGCTGGGACGGGCCGTGGTGAACCGTGGTGGGCTGTGGTGGGCCGTGGTGAGCCGTTTTGAGCCGGTATGGGAAGGGATGGGCTGTGGTGGGCCGTGGTGGGCTGGGACAGGTCATGGTGGTCTGAGAAGGCCCGTGGTGAACTGTGGTGGGCTGTGGTGGGCCGTGGTGGGCTGGGACGGGTCGTGGTGGGCTGGGACGGGCCGTGGTGGGCTGTGGCGGGCTGGAACAAGCTGTGGCGAGCTGGGACGGGCTGTGGCGGGCTGGGACGGGCTGTGGTTGGCTGGGACGGGCTGTGGTAAACTGGGACGGGTTGGGACGGGCTAGGACAGGCTGGGACGGGCTATTGTGGAATGGGACTGGCTGTGGTGGGCTGGGACTGGCTGTGGTGGGCTGGGACGGGCTGGGACGAGCTGGGACTGGATGGGATGGGCTGGGATGGGCTGTGGTGGGCTGGGACGGGCTGTGGTGGGCCGTGGTGGGCGGGGACGGGCCGTGGTGAACCGTGGTGGGCCGTGTTGGGCCGTTTTGGGCTGGGATGGGAAGGGGTGGGCTGTGGTGGGCCGTGGTGGGCTGGGACGGGCCGTGGTGGGCTGTGGTGGGCCGTGGTTCGCTGTGGTGGGCCGTGGTGGGCTGGGACGGGCTATGGTGGGCTGTGGTGGGTTCTGGTGAGCTTGAGACAGGCTGTGGTGGGCTGGGACAGGCTGGGACGAGATCTGGTGGTCTGGGACAGGCTGTGGTGGGCTCGGACGGGCTGGGACGGGCTGTGGTGGGCCGTGGTGGGCTGGGACGGGCCGTGGTGGGCTGGGACGTGCTGGGATGGACTGGGACGGGCTGTGGTGGGCTGGAACGGGCTGTGGTGAGCTGGGACGGGCTGTGGTGGGGCGTGGTTGGCTGGGACGGGCCGTGGTGAACTGTGGTGGGCTGTGGTGGGCCGTTTTGAGCCGGTATGGAAAGGGATGGTCTATGTTGGGCCGTGGTGGGCTGGGACAGGTCATGGTGGGCTGAAACGGCCCGTGGTGAACTGTGGTGGGCCGTGGTGGGCTGTGGTGGGCCGTGGTGGGCTGGGACAGGCCGTGGTGGGCTGTGGTGGGCTGTGGTGGTCTGGGGCAGGCTGTGGTGGGCTTTGGTGGGTTCTTGTGAGCTTGAGATGGGCTGTGGTGGGCTAGGACGGGCTGTGGTGGGCTGGGACGGGCTCTGGTGGGCTGTGGTGGGCTGGGACGGGCTGTGGTGGGCTGGGACGGGCTGTGGTGTGCTGGGACAGGCTGTGGTGTGCTGGGACAAGCTGTCGTGTGCTGGGACGGGCTGTGGTCGACGGGGACGGGCAGGGACGGGCTGTGGTGGGCGGGGACGGGCTGTGGTGGGCTGTGGCGGGCTGGAACGAGCTGTGGCAAGCTGGGACGGGCTGTGGTGGACTGGGACGGGCTGTGGTCGACAGGGACGGGCGGGGACGGGCTGTAGTGGGCTGGGACGGGCTGTGGTGAGCTTTGCTGGGCCGTGGTTCGCTGTGGTCGGCCGTGGTGGGCTGGGACAGGCCATGGTGGGCTATGGTGGGCCGTGGTGTGCTGGGACGGGCTGTGGTGGGCTGTGGTGGGTTCTGGTGAGCTTGAGACGGGCTGTGGTGGGCTGGGACGGGCTGGGACGGGCTCTGGTGGTCTGGAACAGGCTGGGACGGGCTGGGACGGGCTCTGGTGGGCTGGGATGGGCTGGCACGGGCTGTGGTGTGCTGGGATGGGCTGTGGTGGGCTGGGACGGGCTGTGGTGGGCTGGGACGGGCTGTGGTGGGCGTGGACGTACTAGTGGTGGGCTGGGACGTGCTGTGGTGGGCTGTGATGGGCTGGGACGGGCTGTGGTGGGCTGGGACGGGCTGTGGTGTGCTGGGACTGGCTGTGGTGGGCTGGGACGGGCTGGGACGAGCTGGGACTGGATGGGACGGGCTGGGATGGGCTGTGGTGGGCTGGGACGGGCTGTGGTGGGCCGTGGTGGGCGGGGACGGGCCGTGGTGAACCGTGGTGGGCCGTGTTGGGCCGTTTTGGGCTGGGATGGGAAGGGGTGGGCTGTGGTGGGCCGTGGTGGGCTGGGACGGGCCGTGGTGGGCTGTGGTGGGCCGTGGTTCGCTGTGGTGGGCCGTGGTGGGCTGGGACGGGCTATGGTGGGCTGTGGTGGGTTCTGGTGAGATTGAGACAGGCTGTGGTGGGCTGGGACAGGCTGGGACGAGATCTGGTGGTCTGGGACAGGCTGTGGTGGGCTCGGACGGGCTGGGACGGGCTGTGGTGGGCCGTGGTGGGCTGGGACGGGCCGTGGTGGGCTGGGACGTGCTGGGATGGACTGGGACGGGCTGTGGTGGGCTGGAACGGGCTGTGGTGAGCTGGGACGGGCTGTGGTGGGGCGTGGTTGGCTGGGACGGGCCGTGGTGAACTGTGGTGGGCTGTGGTGGGCCGTTTTGGGCCGGTATGGAAAGGGATGGTCTATGTTGGGCCGTGGTGGGCTGGGACAGGTCATGGTGGGCTGAAACGGCCCGTGGTGAACTGTGGTGGGCCGTGGTGGGCTGTGGTGGGCCGTGGTGGGCTGGGACAGGCCGTGGTGGGCTGTGGTGGGCTGTGGTGGTCTGGGGCAGGCTGTGGTGGGCTTTGGTGGGTTCTTGTGAGCTTGAGATGGGCTGTGGTGGGCTAGGACGGGCTGTGGTGGGCTGGGACGGGCTCTGGTGGGCTGTGGTGGGCTGGGACGGGCTGTGGTGGGCTGGGACGGGCTGTGGTGTGCTGGGACAGGCTGTGGTGTGCTGGGACAAGCTGTCGTGTGCTGGGACGGGCTGTGGTCGACGGGGACGGGCAGGGACGGGCTGTGGTGGGCGGGGACGGGCTGTGGTGGGCTGTGGCGGGCTGGAACGAGCTGTGGCAAGCTGGGACGGGCTGTGGTGGACTGGGACGGGCTGTGGTCGACAGGGACGGGCGGGGACGGGCTGTAGTGGGCTGGGACGGGCTGTGGTGAGCTTTGCTGGGCCGTGGTTCGCTGTGGTCGGCCGTGGTGGGCTGGGACAGGCCATGGTGGGCTATGGTGGGCCGTGGTGTGCTGGGACGGGCTGTGGTGGGCTGTGGTGGGTTCTGGTGAGCTTGAGACGGGCTGTGGTGGGCTGGGACGGGCTGGGACGGGCTCTGGTGGTCTGGAACAGGCTGGGACGGGCTGGGACGGGCTCTGGTGGGCTGGGATGGGCTGGCACGGGCTGTGGTGTGCTGGGATGGGCTGTGGTGGGCTGGGACGGGCTGTGGTGGGCTGGGACGGGCTGTGGTGGGCGTGGACGTACTAGTGGTGGGCTGGGACGTGCTGTGGTGGGCTGTGATGGGCTGGGACGGGCTGTGGTGGGCTGGGACGGGCTGTGGTGTGCTGGGACTGGCTGTGGTGGGCTGGGACGGGCTGGGACGAGCTGGGACTGGATGGGACGGGCTGGGATGGGCTGTGGTGGGCTGGGACGGGCTGTGGTGGGCCGTGGTGGGCGGGGACGGGCCGTGGTGAACCGTGGTGGGCCGTGTTGGGCCGTTTTGGGCTGGGATGGGAAGGGGTGGGCTGTGGTGGGCCGTGGTGGGCTGGGACGGGCCGTGGTGGGCTGTGGTGGGCCGTGGTGGGCTGGGACGGGCTATGGTGGGCTGTGGTGGGTTCTGGTGAGCTTGAGACAGGCTGTGGTGGGCTGGGACAGGCTGGGACGAGATCTGGTGGTCTGGGACAGGCTGTGGTGGGCTCGGACGGGCTGGGACGGGCTGTGGTGGGCCGTGGTGGGCTGGGACGGGCCGTGGTGGGCTGGGACGTGCTGGGATGGACTGGGACGGGCTGTGGTGGGCTGGAACGGGCTGTGGTGAGCTGGGACGGGCTGTGGTGGGGCGTGGTTGGCTGGGACGGGCCGTGGTGAACTGTGGTGGGCTGTGGTGGGCCGTTTTGGGCCGGTATGGAAAGGGATGGTCTATGTTGGGCCGTGGTGGGCTGGGACAGGTCATGGTGGGCTGAAACGGCCCGTGGTGAACTGTGGTGGGCCGTGGTGGGCTGTGGTGGGCCGTGGTGGGCTGGGACAGGCCGTGGTGGGCTGTGGTGGGCTGTGGTGGTCTGGGGCAGGCTGTGGTGGGCTTTGGTGGGTTCTTGTGAGCTTGAGATGGGCTGTGGTGGGCTAGGACGGGCTGTGGTGGGCTGGGACGGGCTCTGGTGGGCTGTGGTGGGCTGGGACGGGCTGTGGTGGGCTGGGACGGGCTGTGGTGTGCTGGGACAGGCTGTGGTGTGCTGGGACAAGCTGTCGTGTGCTGGGACGGGCTGTGGTCGACGGGGACGGGCAGGGACGGGCTGTGGTGGGCGGGGACGGGCTGTGGTGGGCTGTGGCGGGCTGGAACGAGCTGTGGCAAGCTGGGACGGGCTGTGGTGGACTGGGACGGGCTGTGGTCGACAGGGACGGGCGGGGACGGGCTGTAGTGGGCTGGGACGGGCTGTGGTGAGCTTTGCTGGGCCGTGGTTCGCTGTGGTCGGCCGTGGTGGGCTGGGACAGGCCATGGTGGGCTATGGTGGGCCGTGGTGTGCTGGGACGGGCTGTGGTGGGCTGTGGTGGGTTCTGGTGAGCTTGAGACGGGCTGTGGTGGGCTGGGACGGGCTGGGACGGGCTCTGGTGGTCTGGAACAGGCTGGGACGGGCTGGGACGGGCTCTGGTGGGCTGGGATGGGCTGGCACGGGCTGTGGTGTGCTGGGATGGGCTGTGGTGGGCTGGGACGGGCTGTGGTGGGCTGGGACGGGCTGTGGTGGGCGTGGACGTACTAGTGGTGGGCTGGGACGTGCTGTGGTGGGCTGTGATGGGCTGGGACGGGCTGTGGTGGGCGGGGACGGGCTGTGGTGGGCTGGGACGGGCTGTGGTGTGCTGTGGTGGTCTGGGACGAGCTGGGACAGGCTGTGGTGGGCTGTGGTGGGTTCTGCTGAGCTTGAGACGGGCTGTGGTGGGCTGGGACGGGCTGAGACGAGTTCTGGTTGTCTGGAACGAGCTGGGACGGTCTGTGGTGGGCTGGGACGGGCTGTGGTGTGCTGGGACGGGCTGTGGTGTGCTGGGACGGGCTGTGGTGGGCTGTGGTGGTCTGGGACGGTCTGTGGTGTGCTGGGACGGGCTGTGGTGGGCTGCGACGGGCTGCGATGGGCTGGGACGGGCTGGGACGTGCTGTGGTGTGCTGGGACGGGCTGGGACGGGCTGTGGTGGGCTGTGGTGGGCTGGGATGGGCTGTGGTGGGCTGGTACGGTCTGACACTGGCTGGGACGGGCTGTGGCGAGCTGGGACGGGCTGTGGTGGGCTGGGACGGGCTGTGGTGGCCTGGGAAGAGCTGTTTTGGGTTGAGGCGGGTTCTGGTGGCCTGGGACGGGCTGTGGTGGGCTGGGACGGGGTGTGGTGAGCTGGGACGGGCTGTGGTGAGCTGGGACGGGCTGTGGTGAGCTGGGACGGGCTGTGGCGG
Source organism: Falco cherrug (assembly GCF_023634085.1). NCBI lineage: Eukaryota > Metazoa > Chordata > Aves > Falconiformes > Falconidae > Falco > Falco cherrug. Next base: position 125,344 of record NW_026599327.1, read on the forward strand.
GCCGGGGCGGGCTGTGGTGGGCCGGGACGGGCTGTGGTGGGCCGGGACGGGCTGTGGTGGGCCGGGATGGGCTGTGGTGGGACGGGACGGGCTGTGGTGGGCCGGGACGGGCTGTGGTGGGCCGAGACGAGCTGTGGTGGGCGGAGACGGGCTGTGGTGGGCGGAGACGGCCTGGGACGGTCTGTGGTGGGCTGGGACATTCTGTGGTGGGCTGGGACGGGCTGGGACGAGCAGGGATGGGCTGTGGTGGGCTGGGACAGGCTGTGCTGGGCTGGGACGGGCTGTGGTGGGCTGGGACGGGCTGTGGTGGGCTGGGACGGCCTGTGGTGGGCTGGGACTGGCTGTGGTGGGCTTGAAACGGTCTGTGGTGTGCTGGGACGGGCTCTGGTGGTCTGGAATGAGCTGGGACGGGCTGTGGTGGGTTGGGACGGTCTGTGGTGGGCTGGGACGGGCTGTGATGGGCTGGGACGGGCTATGGTGGACTGGGACGGGCTGGGATGGGCTGGGACGGGCTGGGACAGGCTGTGGTGGGCTGTGGTGTGCTGGGACGGGCTGTGGTGTGTTGGGACGGGCTGTGGTGTGCTGGGACGGGATGGGACGGGCTGTGGTGGGCGGGGACGGTCTGTGGTGGGCTGTGGTGGGCTGGGACGGTCTGCGGTGGGCTGGGACGGTCTGCGGTGGGTCGGGATGGGCTGTGGTGGGCCGTGGTGGGCAGGGACGGGCTGTGGTGGGCTGTGGTGGGCCGTTTTGGGCCTGGATGGGAAGGGGTGGGCTGTGGTGGGCCGTGGTGGGCTGTGGCAGGCCGTGGTGGGCTGGGACGGGCCGTGGTGGGCTGAGGTGGGCCGTGGCTCGCTGCGGTGGGCCATGGAGGGCTGGGACGGGCTGGGACGGGCTCTGGTGGTCTGGAACGGGCTGTGGTGGGCTGGGACGGGCTGGGACGTGCTGTGGTGTGCTGGGACGGGCTGGGACGGGCTGTGGTGGGCTGGGACGGGCTGTGGTGTGCTGGGACAGGCTGTGGTGTTCTCGGATGGGCTGTTGTAGGCTGTGGTGGGCTGGGACGGGCTAGGACGGTCTGTGGTGGGCTGGGACAGTCTGTGGTGGGCTGGGACGGGCTGTGGTGGGCGGGGACGGGCTGGGACAGTCTGGGACGAGCTGTGGTGGGCTGGGATGGGCTGTGGTTGGCTGGGACGGGCTGCTGTGGGCTGGGACGGGCTGGGACGGGCTGGGACAGGCTGGGATAGGCTGAGATAGGCTGTGGTGGCCTGGGATATTCTGTGGTGGGCTGTGGTGGGCTCTGGTGGTCTGGAACAAGCTGTGGTTGGGCTGGGACGGGCTGTGGTGGGCTGGGACGGGCTGTGGTTTGCAGGGACGGGCTGCGGTGGGCAGGGACGGGCTGTCGTGGGCTGGGACGGGCTGCGGTGGGCTGGGACGGGCTGAGACGGGCTGTGGCGGGCTGGGACGGGCTGTGGTGGGTTGGGACAGGCTGTGGTGGGCGGGGATGAACTGTGGTGGGCGGGGATGGGCTGTGGTGGGCGGAGACGGGCTGTGGTGGGCTGGGACGGGCTGTGGTGGGCTGGGATGGGCTGTGGTGGGCTGGGACATTCTGTGGTGGGCTGGGACGGGCTGGGACGGGCTGTGGTGGGCTGGGACAGGCTGTGTTGGGCGGGGACGGGCTGTGGCTGGCGGTGAAGTGCTGTGGTGGGCTGGGACAGGCTGGGAAGGGCTGTGGTGTGCGGTGACGGTCTGTGGTGAGCTGGGACAGGCTGGGAAGGGCTGTGGTGGGCTGTGGTGGTCTGGAACGGGCTGTGGTGGTCTGGAACGGGCTGTGATGGGCTGGGACATGCTGGGACGGTCTGTGGTGGACTGGGACGGTCTGTGGTGTGCTGGGACGGGCTGACACGGGCTGGGACGGGCTGTGGTGTGCTGGGACGGGCTGTGGTGGGCTGGGACGGGCTGGGACGGGCTGTGGTGGGTTGTGGTGGACTGGGACGGTCTGTGGTGTGCTGGGACGGTCTGTGGTGTGCTGGGACGGGCTGTGGTGTGCTGGGACGGGCTGTGGTGGGCTGGGACGGGCTGTGGTGGGCTGTGGTGGGCTGGGACGGGCTGGGACGGGCTGTGGTGGGCTGGGACAGGCTGGGATAGGCTTAGACAGGCTGTGGTGGGCTGGGACGGGCTCTGGTGGTCTGGACCGGGCTGTGGTGGCCTGGGACGGGCTGTGGTGGGCGGGGATGAACTGTGGTGGGCGGGGATGGGCTGTGGTGGGCTGGGACGGGTTGTGGTGGGCTGGGACAGTCTGTGGTGGGCTGGGACGGTCTGTGGTGGGTCGGGGTGGGCTGTGGTGGGCCGTGGCGGGCTGCGGTGGGCCGGGACGGGCTGTGGTGGGCCGGGACGGGCTGTGGTGGGCCGGGACGGGCTGTGGTGGGCGGAGACGGGCTGTGGTGGGTGGAGACGGCCTGGGATGGTCTGTGGTGGGCTGGGACTTTCTGTGGTGGGCTAAGACGAATTGTGGTTGGCTGGGATGAACTGTGGTGGTCAGTGGTGGGCTGGGACGGGCTGTGGTGAGCTGGGACGGGCCGTGGTGGGCTGGGACGGGCCGTGGCGGGCTGGGACGGGCTGTGGCGAGCTGGGACGGGCCGTGGCGGGCTGGGACGGGCCGTGGCGAGCTGGGACGGGTTGTGGCGGGTTGGGATGGGCCGTGGTGGGCTGGGAAGGGCTGTGGTGGGCTGGGATGAGTCGTGGCAAGCCGTGTTGGGCTGTGGTAAGCTGTGACAGGCCGTGGTGAGCTGGGACAGACTCTGGTGTGGTGGGACGGGCTGTGGTGGGCTGGGACCGGCTGCGGTGGGCTGTGGTGGGCTGGGACCGGCTGCGGTGGGCTGTGGTGGGCTGGAATGGGCTGGGACGGGCTGTGGTGGGTGTGGTGGACTGGGACGCGCTGTGGTGAACTTAGACGGGCTGTGGTGGGCTGGGATTTGCTGGGACGGCTGGAAGGGGCTGTGGTGGGCTGGGACGGGCTGCGGTGGGCTGGGACGGGCTTCGGTGGGCGGGGATGGGCTGCGGTGGGCGGGGACGGGCTGTGGTGGGCTGGGACGGGCTGTGGTGGGCTGGGAAGGCCTGGGACGAGCTGGGACGGGCTGTGGTGGGCGGGGACGGGCTGTGGTGGGCTGGAACGGGCTCATTTGGTCTGGAACGAGCTGTGGTGGGCTGGGAAGGGCTGGAATGGGCTTTGGTGGGTTGGGACGGGCTGTGGTGGGCTTGGACCTGTTGTGGTGGTCAGGGACGGGTTCTGGTAGGTCCGGGACGGGCTGTCGTGGTCCAGGACGGGCTGTCGTGGTCCGGGACGGGCTGTGGTGGTCTGGGACGGGCTGGGACAAGCTGTGTTGGGCGGGGACGGGCTTTGGTGGGCGGGGACGGGCTGTGGTGGGCTGGAGCGGGCTGTGGTGGGCTGGGACGAGCTGGGACGGGCTGTGGTGGGCGGGGACGGGCTGTGGTGGGCTGGGACGGGCTGTGTTGGGCTGGGATGGGCTGGGACGCCTTGGAAGGGCTGTGGTGGGCGGTGACGGGTTGTGGTGTTCTGTGGCGGGCTGGGACTTTCTGTGGTGAGCTGCGATGGGCTGTGGTTGGCTGGAACGGGCTGTGGTGGGCTGGGACAGGCTGTGGTGGGCTGGGACAGGCTGTGGTGGGGTGGGACGGGCCGTGGTGGGCTGGGACGGGCCGTGGTGGGCTGGGACGGGCCGTGGTGGGCTGGGACGGGCCGTGGTGGGCTGGGACGGGCTGTGGTGGGCTAGGACGGTCTGTGGTGGGCTGGAACGGTCTGTGGTGGGCTGGAACGGTCTGTGGTGGGCTGGGACGGCCTGTGGTGTGCCGTGGTGGGATGGGACGGGCTGGGACGGGCTGTGGTGGGCTGGGACGGGCTTTGGTGGGCTGGGACGGGCTGTGGTGGGTGGTGGTGGGCTGGGACGGGCCGTGGTGAAATGTGGTGGGCCGTGGTGGGCCGTGGTGGGTTGTTTTGGGCCGGGATGGGATGGGGTGGGCTGTGGTGGGCCGTGATGGGCTGGGATGGGTCGTGGTGGGCTGCGACGGGCCGTGGTGGGCGGTGATGGGCCGTGGTGGGCTGTGGTGGGACGTGGTGGGCTGGGACGGGCTGTGCTGGGCTGTGGTGGGTTCTGGTGAGCTTGAGACGGGCTGTGTTGGGCTGGGACGGGCTCTGGTGGGCTGTGGTGGGCCATGGTGGGCTGGGACGGGCTCTGGTGGTCTGGAACGGGCTGGGACGGGCTGTGGTGGGTGTGGTGGGCTGGGAAGAGCTGTGGTGAGCTGAGACGGGCTGTGGTGGGCTGCGATGGAAAAGATGGTGGCAGACCTGGTAAGGAGGTCTGCCTGTACTTCCCTTCTACGTGCCTGGATAACCCTGGGGCAAAGCAGAGCTCTACTGGCTTGGGTAGAGCTAAAACACCTCAAGAGGAGGGAGCTGTCAGCGCTGTTTTGGCTGAATGGAGGCAGGGGGTAGTACCTGTTATGTGAAGGCTATAGGGGAACGTCCTTGCCTTTGTTTAGTCTTACAAAAGTCCCTCGTATAGAGAACTTCCTTGAGTCTGTTTTCAAAAGCTCGTTTATCAGAGCTCCTGAAGTCGGGCCTCCCTTGCCACGACAGTGTAATCTTCATGTCTCCCTTCCTTTCTCCCTTAGGTTGAAAACAGCTTTTCTATTTCTGTCCCCATCTGCAAACAGTTCCACAAGAACATCGTAGGGAAAGGAGGTGCCAACATCAAGAAGGTGAGATATTCTTCCTAACACAGGTGGGCTGGGACGGGCTGCGGTGGGCAAGGACGCACTGTGGGGGGCCGGACGGGCTGTGGTGGGCTATGGTGAGCTGGGACGGGCTGTGGTGGGCTGAGATGGTCTGTGGTGGACTGTGGAGGGCTGGGAATTGCTGTGTTGGTCTGGAAGGGACTGTGGTGGGCCGTGGTGGGCTGTGGGTGGCCGTGGTGGGCTGTGGGTGGCCGTGGTGGGCTGTGGTGGGCTGTGCTGGGCTGGGACGGGCAGTGGTGGGCTGGGACGGGCTGTGGTGGGCTGGGACGGGCTGGCACGGGCTGTGGTAGGTCGTGGTGGGCCGGGATGGGCTGTGGTGGGCCGGGACGGGCTGTGGTGGGTGTGGTGGGCTGTGGTGACCTGGGACGGGCTGGTATGGGATGTGGTGGGCTGTCGTAGGCTGGGACGGGCTGTGGTGGGCTGTGGTGGGCTGTGGTGACCTGGGACGGGCTGGGATGGGATGTGGTGGGCTGTGGTGGGCTGGGACGGGCTGTGGTGGGCCGAGATGGGCCGTGGTGGTCTGGGACGGCCTGTGACGGGCCGTGGTGAGCTCTGGCGGGCCGTGGTGGGATCTGGCAAGCCGTGGTGGGCCGTGGCTGGCTAGTGGTGGGCCGTGGGGGGCCGTAGTGGGCCGTGGCAGGCCTTGGTGGGCCGTGGCAGGCCAAGACAAACCGTGTTATCTGGGACGGGCTGTGGTAGACTTGGACGGGCTGTGGTGGGCGGAGACGGCCTGGGACGGTCTGTGGTGGGCTGGGACATTCTGTGGTGGGCTGGGACGGGCTGGGAGGAGCAGGGACGGGGTGTGGTGGGCTGGGACGGGCTGTGGTGGGTGGTGACGGGCTGTGGTGGGCGGTGACGGTCTGTGGTGAGCTGGGACAGGCTGGGAAGGGCTGCGGTGGCTGTGGTTGGCTGGAACGGGCTGTGGTGGTCTGGAACGGGCTGTGATGGGCTGGGATGGGCTGGGACATGCTGGGACGGTCTGTGGTGGACTGGGACGGTCTGTGGTGTGCTGGGACGGGCTGAGGTGGTCTGGGACGGGCTGGGATGGGCTGGGACGGGCTGGGATGGGCTGTGGTGTGCTGGGACGGGCTGTGGTGGGCTGGGACGGGCTGTGGTGGGCTGGGACGGGCTGTGGTCGACGGGGACTGGCTGTGGTGAGCTGGGACGTGCTGGGACGAGCTGGGACTGGCTGGGACGGGCTGGGATGGGCTGTGGTGGGCTGGGACGGGCTGTGGTAAACTGGGACGGGCTGGGACTGGCTGTGTTGGGCGGGGACGGGCTGGGACGGGCTAGGACGGGCTGTGGTGGGCTGGGACTGGCTGTGGTAGAGCTGGGACTGGCTGTGGTGAGCTGGGACGAGCTGGGACTGGCTGGGACGGGCTGGGATGGGCTGTGGTGGGCTGGGACGGGCTGCGGTGGGCCGTGGTTGGCGGGGACGGGCCGTGGTGAACCGTGGTGGGCTGGGACGGGCCGTTTTGGGCCGGGATTGGAAGGGGTGGGCTATGGTGGGCCGTGGTGGGCTGGGACAGGTCGTGGTGGGTTGGGACGGGCCGTGGTGGGCTGTGGTGAACCGTGGTGGGCTGGGACGGGCCGTTTTGGGCCGGGATTGGAAGGGGTGGGCTGTGGTGGGCCGTGGTGTGCTGGGACGGGCTGTGGTGTGCTGGTACGGGCTTGGACGGGCTGAGACGGGCTGGGACGAGCTGTGCTGGGCGGAGACGGGCTGCGGTGGGCGGGGACGGGCTGTGGTGGACTGGGACGGGCTGTGGTCGACGGGGATGGGCGAGGACGAGCTTTGGTGGGCGGGGACGGGCTGTGGTGGCCGGGGGGAGCTGTGGTGGGCTGTGGCGGGCTGTGGTGGGCTGTGGTGGGCTGGAACGGGCTGTTGTGAGCTGGGACGGGCTGTGGTAAGCTGTAACGGGCTGTGGTGGGCTGTAACGGGCTGTGGTAAACTGGGACGGGCTGGGACTGGCTGTGGTGGGCTGGGACGGGCTGGGACGGGCTGTGGTGGGCTGTTACGGGCTGTGGTGTGCTGTGAGAGGCTGTGGTGGTCTGGGACGAGCTGTGATGAGCTGAGACGGGCTGTGATGCGCCGGGGTGGTCCGGGACAGGCTCTGGTGGGCTGTGGAGGGCTGGGACGGGCTCTGGTGGGCTGGGACGGACTTGGACGCACTGTGGTGGGCTGGGACGGGCTGGGACGGCCTGTGGTGGGCTGGGACAAGCTGTGGGGGGCTGGGAAGGGCTGTGGTGGGCTGGGACGGGCTAGAACGGCTATGGTGGGCTGGGACGGGCTGTGGTGGGCTTGCATGGGCTGTGCTGAGCTGGAACTATCTGGGACGAGTTGTGGTGAGTGTGGTGGGCTGGGACGGGCTGGGACGGACTGTGTTTAGCTGGGACGGGCTGTGGTGGGCCGTGGTGGGCTGGGACAGGCTGTGGTGAGCTGAGATGGGCTGTGGTGGGCTGTGTCGGGCTGGTACGAGCTGTGACGGGGTGGGAAGGGCTGTGGTGGTCTGCGCTAGGCTGTGGTGTGCTGTAGTGGCCTGTGATGGGCTGGGTGGGGCTGTGGTGGGCTGGGACGGGCTGTGGTGGGCTGGGACGGGCTGTGGTGGGCTGGGGCGGGCTGTGGTGGGCTGGGACGGGCTGTGGTGGGCTGGGACGGGCTGTGTTAGGCTGGGACGGGCTGTGTTAGGCTGGGACAGGCTGTGGAGGATTGGGACGGGCTATGGAGAGCTGTGGAGAGCTGGGACGGTCTGTGGTGGGCTGGGACAGGCTGTGGTGGGCTTGGACCTGCTGTGGTGGTCGGGGACGGGTTGTGGTAGGTCCGGGACGGGCTGTTGTGGTCTGGGACGGGCTGTGGTGGGCTGGGAAGGCCTGGGACGGGCTGGGACGGGCTGGGACGGGCTGTGGTGGGCAGGGACGGGCTGTGGTGGGCGGGGACGGGCTGTGGTGGGCGGGGATGGGCTGGGACGAGCTGGGACAGGCTGTGGTGGATTGTGGTAGGCTGTGGTGCTCTGTAGTGGTCTGTGGTGTTCTGTAGTGGTCTGTGGTGGGCTGGGACGGGCTGTGGTGGGCTGGGATGGGCTGTCGTGGGCTGGGAAGGGCTGTCGTGGGCTGTGGGGGCCTGGGACATGCTGGGGTGGGCTGTGGTGGGCTGGGACGTGCTGTGACGAGCTGGGACGAGCTGTGACGGTTTCTGGTGTGTTGTAGTGGCCTGTGGTATGCTGTAGTGGCCTGTGGTGGGCTGGGACGGGCTGTGGTGGGCTGGGACAAACTGTGGTGGGCTGTGGTGGGCTGGGATGAGCTGGGACAGGCTGGGACGGGCTGGGATGGGCTGTGGTGGGCTGGGACGGGCTGTGGTGGGCTGGGACGGGCTGTGGTGGGCTGGGACGGGCTGTAGTGGGCTGGGGTGGGCTGTGGAGGGCTGGGACGGGCTGTAGTGTGCCGTGGTGGGCTGGGACGGGCCGGGTGGGCTGGGATGGGCTGGGACGGGCTGTGGTGGGCTGGGGCGGGCTGTGGTGGGCTGGGGCGGGCTGTGGAGGGCTGGGACGGGCTGTGGTGGGTTGGGACGGGCTGTGGTGGGCTGGGACGGGCTCTGGTGGGCTTGGACAGGTTTTGGTGGGCTGGGACGAGCCGTTGTAAGCTGGGACGGGCCATGATGGGCCGCGACGGGCCGTGGTGGGTTGTTATGGGCCGTGGTGGGCTGGGACGGGCTGTGGTGGGCTGTGGTGGACCGTGGTGGGCTGTGATGGGCTGTGGTAAGCTGGGACGGGCTTTCATGGGCTGGGACGGGTTGTCGTGGGCTGGCACGGGCTGGGACGGGCCGTGGTGAACTGGGACGGGCCGTGGTCGGCTGGGACAGCCTGTGTTGGGCTGGGACAGGCTGTGTTGAGCTGGGACGGGCCGTGGTGGGCCGGGACGGGCCGTGGTGGGCTGGGACGGGCCGTGGCGGGCTGGGACGAACTGTGGTGGGCTGGGATGAACTGTGGTGGTCTGTGGTGGGCTGGGACGGGCTGTGGTGATCTGGGACGGGCTGTGGTAGGCTGGGACAAACTGTGGCGGGCTGGGACGGGCCGTGGTGGGCCGGGACGGGCCGTGGTGGGCCGGGAAAGGCTGTGTTTGGCTGGGACAGGCTGTGTTTGGCTGGGACAGGCTGTGGTGGGCTGGGACGGGCCGTGGTGGGCCGGGACGGGCCGTGGTGGGCCGGGCCGGGCCGTCGTGGGCTGCGACGGGCCGTGGCGGGCTGGGACGGGTTGTGGAGGACTGGGACGAACTGTGGTGGTCTGTGGTGGGCTGTGGTGGACCATGGTGGGCTGTGATGGGCTGTGGTAAGCTGGGACGGGATGTGGTAAGCTGGGACGGGCTTTTGTGGGCTGGGACGGGTTGTCGTGGGCTGGGACGGGCTGGGACGGGCCGTGGTGAGCTGGGACGGGCCGTGGTCGGCTGGGACAGCCTGTGTTGGGCTGGGACAGGCTGTGGTGAGCTGGGACGGGCCGTGGTGGGCCGGGACGGGCCGTGGTGGGCCGGGACGGGCCGTAGTGGGCCGGGACGGGCCGTGGCGGGCTGGGACGAACTGTGGTGGGCTGGGATGAACTGTGGTGGTCTGTGGTGGGCTGGGACGGGCTCTGGTGATCTGGGACGGGCTGTGGTAGGCTGGGACAAACTGTGGCGGGCTGGGAGGGGCCGTGGTGGGCCGGGACGGGCTGTGGTGGGCCGGGAAAGGCTGTGTTTGGCTGGGACAGGCTGTGTTTGGCTGGGACAGGCTGTGGTGGGCTGGGACGGGCCGTGGTGGGCCGGGACGGGTCATAGTGGGCCGGGCCGGGCCGTCGTGGGCTGCGACGGGCCGTGGCGGGCTGGGACGGGTTATGGAGGACTGGGACGAACTGTGGTGGTCTGTGGTGGGCTGTGGTGGACCATGGTGGGCTGTGATGGGCTGTGGTAAGCTGGGACGGGATGTGGTAAGCTGGGACGGGCTTTTGTGGGCTGGGACGGGTTGTCGTGGGCTGGGACGGGCTGGGACGGGCCGTGGTGAGCTGGGACGGGCCGTGGTCGGCTGGGACAGCCCGTGGCGGGCTGGGACAGGCTGTGGTGAGCTGGGACGGGCCGTGGTGGGCCGGGACGGGCCGTGGTGGGCCGGGACGGGCCGTGGCGGGCTGGGACGAACTGTGGTGGGCTGTGGAGGGCTGGGACGGGCTGTAGTGTGCCGTGGTGGGCTGGGACGGGCCGGGTGGGCTGGGATGGGCTGGGACGGGCTGTGGTGGGCTGGGGCGGGCTGTGGTGGGCTGGGGCGGGCTGTGGAGGGCTGGGACGGGCTGTGGTGGGTTGGGACGGGCTGTGGTGGGCTGGGACGGGCTCTGGTGGGCTTGGACAGGTTTTGGTGGGCTGGGACGAGCCGTTGTAAGCTGGGACGGGCCATGATGGGCCGCGACGGGCCGTGGTGGGTTGTTATGGGCCGTGGTGGGCTGGGAAGGGCTGTGGTGGGCTGTGGTGGACCGTGGTGGGCTGTGATGGGCTGTGGTAAGCTGGGACGGGCTTTCATGGGCTGGGACGGGTTGTCGTGGGCTGGCACGGGCTGGGACGGGCCGTGGTGAACTGGGACGGGCCGTGGTCGGCTGGGACAGCCTGTGTTGGGCTGGGACAGGCTGTGTTGAGCTGGGACGGGCCGTGGTGGGCCGGGACGGGCCGTGGTGGGCTGGGACGGGCCGTGGCGGGCTGGGACGAACTGTGGTGGGCTGGGATGAACTGTGGTGGTCTGTGGTGGGCTGGGACGGGCTGTGGTGATCTGGGACGGGCTGTGGTAGGCTGGGAAGGCCTGGGACGGGCTGGGACGGGCTGGGACGGGCTGTGGTGGGCAGGGACGGGCTGTGGTGGGCGGGGATGGGCTGGGACGAGCTGGGACAGGCTGTGGTGGATTGTGGTAGGCTGTGGTGCTCTGTAGTGGTCTGTGGTGTTCTGTAGTGGTCTGTGGTGGGTTGGGACGGGCTGTGGTGGGCTGGGATGGGCTGTCGTGGGCTGGGAAGGGCTGTCGTGGGCTGTGGGGGCCTGGGACATGCTGGGGTGGGCTGTGGTGGGCTGGGACGTGCTGTGACGAGCTGGGATGAGCTGTGACGGTCTCTGGTGTGTTGTAGTGGCCTGTGGTATGCTGTAGTGGCCTGTGGTGGGCTGGGAAGGGCTGTGGTGGGCTGGGACAAACTGTGGTGGGCTGTGGTGGGCTGGGATGAGCTGGGACAGGCTGGGACGGGCTGGGATGGGCTGTGGTGGGCTGGGACGCGCTGTGGTGGGCTGGGACGGGCTGTAGTGAGCTGGGGTGGGCTGTGGAGGGATGGGACGGGCTGTAGTGTGCCGTGGTGGGCTGGGACGGGCCGGGTGGGCTGGGATGGGCTGGGACGGGCTGTGGTGGGCTGGGGCGGGCTGTGGTGGGCTGGGGCGGGCTGTGGAGGGCTGGGACGGGCTGTGGTGGGTTGGGACGGGCTGTGGTGGGCTGGGACGGGCTGTGGTGGGCTGGGACGAACTGGGACGGGCTGGCATGGGCTGTGGTGGGCTGTTACGGTCTGACACTAGCTGGGACGGGCTGTGGTGGGCTGGGACGGGCTGTGGTGGGCTGGGACGGGCTGTGGTGGCCTGGGAAGAGCTGTTTTGGGTTGAGGCGGGTTCTGGTGGGATGGGACAGGCTGTGGTTGGCTGTGGTGGGCTGGGACGGGCTGTAGTGGGCTGGGACGGGCTGTGGTGGGCTGGGACGGGCTGTGGTGGGCTGGGACGGGCTGTGGTGGGCTGGGACATGCTGGGACGGGCTGTGGTGGGCTGCGACGGGCTGGGATGGGGTGGGATGGGCTGGGACGGGCTGTGGTGGGCTGTGGTGCACAGGGACGGTCTGTGGTGTGCTGGGACAGGCTGTGGTGGGCTGCGACGGGCTGCGATGGGCTGGGACGGGCTGGGACGTGCTGTGGTGTGCTGTGGTGTGCTGGGACGGGCTGGGACGGGCTGTGGTGGGCTGTGGTGGGCTGTGGTGGGCTGGGATGGGCTGTGGTGGGCTGGTACGGTCTGACACTGGCTGGGACGGGCTGTGGTGGGCTGGGACGGACTGTGGTGGGCTGGGACGGGCTGTGGTGGCCTGGGACGGGCTGTGGTGGCCTGGGAAGAGCTGTTTTGGGTTGAGGCGGGTTCTGGTGGCCTGGGACGGGCTGTGGTGGGCTGGGACGGGCTGTGGTGGGCTGGGACGGGCTGTGGTGGGCTGGGAAGGGCCGTGGTGGGCTGAGGTGGGCCATGGTGGGCTGCGACGGACCGTGGTTGGCCGGGACGGACCGCTGTGGGCCGTGGTGGGCCGCGACGGGCTGTGGTGGGCCGCTACGAGCCGTGGTGGGCTTGTTCGGGCCGTGGTGGGCCTGGTCGGGCCGTGGTGGGCTGGGACGGGCCGTGGTGGGCTGGGACGGGCTGTGGTCGGCGGGGACTGGCTGTGGTGAGCTGGGACGGGCTGGGACGGGCTGTGGTGGGCTGTGGCGGTCTGGGACGGGCTATGGTCACTGGGACAGGCTGTGGTGGACTGTGGTGTGCTGGGACGGGCTGAGACGGGCTGGGACGAGCTGTGGCGGGCGGGGACGGGCTCTGGTGGTCGGGCACGGGCTGTGCCGGGCGGGGACGGGCTGTGGTGTGCTGGGACGGGCTGTGGTGTGCTGGGACGGGCTGTGGTGTGCTGGGACGGGATGAGACGGGCTGTGGTGGGCCGGGACGGGCTGTGGTGGGCCGTGGTGGGCAGGGACGGGCCGTGGTGGGCTCTGGTGGGCCGTTTTGGGCCTGGATGGGAAGGGGTGGGCTGTGGTGGGCCGTGGTGGGATGTGGCAGGCTGTGGTGGGCTGGGACGGGCCGTGGTGGGCTGTGGTGGGCCGTGGCTCGCTGCGGTGGGCCGTGGTGGGCTGGGACGTGCTGTGATGGGCTGGGACGGGCTATGGTGGACTGGGACGTGCTGGGACGGGCTGGGACGGGCTGGGACGGGCTGTGGTGGCCTGGGACGGGCTGTGGTGGCCTGGGACGGGCTGTGGTGGGCTGGGATGGGCTGTCGTGGGCTGGGAAGGGCTGTCGTGGGCTGTGGGGGCCTGGGACATGCTGGGGTGGGCTGTGGTGGGCTGGGACGTGCTGTGACGAGCTGGGACGAGCTGTGACGGTCTCTGGTGTGTTGTAGTGGCCTGTGGTATGCTGTAGTGGCCTGTGGTGGGCTGGGACGGGCTGTGGTGGGCTGGGACAAACTGTGGTGGGCTGTGGTGGGCTGGGATGAGCTGGGACAGGCTGGGACGGGCTGGGATGGGCTGTGGTGGGCTGGGACGGGCTGTGGTGGGCTGGGACGGGCTGTAGTGAGCTGGGGTGGGCTGTGGAGGGATGGGACGGGCTGTAGTGTGCCGTGGTGGGCTGGGACGGGCCGGGTGGGCTGGGATGGGCTGGGACGGGCTGTGGTGGGCTGGGGCGGGCTGTGGTGGGCTGGGGCGGGCTGTGGAGGGCTGGGACGGGCTGTGGTGGGTTGGGACGGGCTGTGGTGGGCTGGGACGGGCTGTGGTGGGCTGGGACGAACTGGGACGGGCTGGCATGGGCTGTGGTGGGCTGTTACGGTCTGACACTAGCTGGGACGGGCTGTGGTGGGCTGGGACGGGCTGTGGTGGGCTGGGACGGGCTGTGGTGGCCTCGGAAGAGCTGTTTTGGGTTGAGGCGGGTTCTGGTGGGATGGGACAGGCTGTGGTTGGCTGTGGTGGGCTGGGACGGGCTGTAGTGGGCTGGGACGGGCTGTGGTGGGCTGGGACGGGCTGTGGTGGGCTGGGACGGGCTGTGGTGGGCTGGGACATGCTGGGACGGGCTGTGGTGGGCTGCGACGGGCTGGGATGGGGTGGGATGGGCTGGGACGGGCTGTGGTGGGCTGTGGTGCACAGGGATGGTCTGTGGTGTGCTGGGACAGGCTGTGGTGGGCTGCGACGGGCTGCGATGGGCTGGGACGGGCTGGGACGTGCTGTGGTGTGCTGTGGTGTGCTGGGACGGGCTGGGACGGGCTGTGGTGGGCTGTGGTGGGCTGTGGTGGGCTGGGATGGGCTGTGGTGGGCTGGTACGGTCTGACACTGGCTGGGACGGGCTGTGGCGAGCTGGGACGGGCTGTGGTGGGCTGGGACGGGCTGTGGTGGCCTGGGAAGAGCTGTTTTGGGTTGAGGCGGGTTCTGGTGGCCTGGGACGGGCTGTGGTGGGCTGGGACGGGCTGTGGTGGGCTGGGACGGGCTGTGGTGGGCTGGGAAGGGCTGTGGTGGGCCGAGGTGGGCCATGGTGGGCTGCGACGGACCGTGGTTGGCCGGGACGGACCGCTGTGGGCCGTGGTGGGCCGCGACGGGCTGTGGTGGGCCGCTACGAGCCGTGGTGGGCTTGTTCGGGCCGTGGTGGGCCTGGTCGGGCCGTGGTGGGCTGGGACGGGCCGTGGTGGGCTGGGACGGGCCGTTGTGGGCTGAGACGGGCCGTGGTGGGCTGGGACGGGCTGTGGTCGGCGGGGACTGGCTGTGGTGAGCTGGGACGGGCTGGGACGGGCTGTGGTGGGCTGTGGCGGTCTGGGACGGGCTATGGTCACTGGGACAGGCTGTGGTGGACTGTGGTGTGCTGGGACGGGCTGAGACGGGCTGGGACGAGCTGTGGCGGGCGGGGACGGGCTCTGGTGGTCGGGCACGGGCTGTGCCGGGCGGGGACGGGCTGTGGTGTGCTGGGACGGGCTGTGGTGTGCTGGGACGGGATGGGACGGGCTGTGGTGGGCCGGGACGGGCTGTGGTGGGCTCTGGTGGGCCGTTTTGGGCCTGGATGGGAAGGGGTGGGCTGTGGTGGGCCGTGGTGGGATGTGGCAGGCTGTGGTGGGCTGGGACGGGCCGTGGTGGGCTGTGGTGGGCCGTGGCTCGCTGCGGTGGGCCGTGGTGGGCTGGGACGTGCTGTGATGGGCTGGGACGGGCTATGGTGGACTGGGACGTGCTGGGACGGGCTGGGACGGGCTGGGACGGGCTGTGGTGGCCTGGGACGGGCTGTGGTGGCCTGGGACGGGCTGTGGTGGGCTGGGACAGGCTGTGACGGTCTGTGGTGGGCTGGGACAGTCTGTGGTGGGCTGGGACGGGCTGTGGTGGGCCGGTCTGTGGTGGGCTGGGACAGTCTGTGGTGGGCTGGGACAGTCTGTGGTGGGCGGGGACGGGCTGGGACAGGCAGGGACGGGCTGTGGTCGGCTGGGACGGGCTGTGGTGGGCTGGGACGGGCTGTGGTTGGCTGGGACGGGCTGCTGTGGGCTGGGACGGGCTGGGACGGGCTGGGACAGGCTGGGATAGGCTGAGACAGGCTGTGGTGGCCTGGGACATTCTGTGGTGGGCTGTGGTGGGCTCTGGTGGTCTGGAACGAGCTGTGGTTGGGCTGGGACGGGCTGGGACGGGCTGTGGTGGGCTGGGACAAGCTGTGGTTTGCGGGGACGGGCTGTGGTGGGCAGGGACGGGCTGTGGTGGGCGGGGATGGGCTGGGACGAGCTGGGACAGGCTGTGGTGGATTGTGGTAGGCTGTGGTGCTCTGTAGTGGTCTGTGGTGTTCTGTAGTGGTCTGTGGTGGGCTGGGACGGGCTGTGGTGGGCTGGGATGGGCTGTCGTGGGCTGGGAAGGGCTGTCGTGGGCTGTGGGGGCCTGGGACATGCTGGGGTGGGCTGTGGTGGGCTGGGACGTGCTGTGACGAGCTGGGACGAGCTGTGACGGTCTCTGGTGTGTTGTAGTGGCCTGTGGTATGCTGTAGTGGCCTGTGGTGGGCTGGGACGGGCTGTGGTGGGCTGGGACAAACTGTGGTGGGCTGTGGTGGGCTGGGATGAGCTGGGACAGGCTGGGACGGGCTGGGATGGGCTGTGGTGGGCTGGGACGGGCTGTGGTGGGCTGGGACGGGCTGTGGTGGGCTGGGACGGGCTGTATTGGGCTGGGGTGGGCTGTGGAGGGCTGGGACGGGCTGTAGTGTGCCGTGGTGGGCTGGGACGGGCTGGGATGGGCTGTGGTGTGCTGGGACGGGCTGTGGTGGGCTGGGACGGGCTGTGGTGGGCTGTGGTGGACAGGGACGGTCTGTGGTGTGCTGGGACAGGCTGTGGTGGGCTGTGACGGGCTGGCACGGGCTGGGACGGGCTGGGACGTGCTGTGGTGTGCTGGGACGGGCTGGGACGGGCTGTGGTGGGCTGTGGTTGGCTGGGACGGGCTGTGGTGGGCTGGGACAGGCTGGGATAAGCTGAGACAGGCTGTGGTGGCCTGGGACATTCTGTGGTGGGCTGGGATGGGCTCTGGTGGTCTGGAACGGGCTGTGGTGGGCCGGGACGGGCTGTGGTGGGCCGGGACGGGCTGTGGTGGGCGGGGATGAACTGTGGTGGGCGGGGATGGGCTGTGGTGGGTGGAGACGGGTTGTGGTGGGCTGTGACGGTCTGTGGTGGGCTGGGACGGGCTGTGGTGGGCCGGGACATTCTGTGACGGGCTGTGGCTGGCGGTGACGGTCTGTGGTGGGCTGGGACAGGCTGGGAAGGGCTGTGGTGTGCGGTGACGGTCTGTAGTGAGCTGGGACAGGCTAAGAAGGTCTGTGGTGGGCTGTGGTGGGCTGGAACGGTTTGTGGTGATCTGGAACGGGCTGTGATGGGCTGGGACGGGCTGGGACATGCTGGGACGGTCTGTGGTGGACTGGGACGGTCTGTGGTTTGGTGGGACGGGCTGGGACGGGCTGGGACGGGCTGTGGTGTGCTGGGACGGGCTGTGGTGGGCTGTGGTGGTCTGGGACGGGCTGGGACGGGCTGTGGTGGGCTGTGGTGGGTTCTGCTGAGCTTGAGACGGGCTGTGGTGGGCTGGAACGAGCTGGGACGGGCTGTGGTGGGCTGGGACGGGCTGTGGTGGGCTGGGACGGGCTGTGGTGGGATGGGACGGGCTGTGGTGGGCGGGGACGGGCTGTGGTGGTCTGGAACGGTCTGTGGTGGGCTGGGACGGTCTGTGGTGGGCTGGGACGGGCCGTCGTGGGCTGGGACGGGCCGTGGCGGGATGGGACGGGTTGTGGAGGACTGGGACGAACTGTGGTGGTCTGTGGTGGGCTGTGGTGGACCGTGGTGGGCTGTGATGGGCTGTGGTAAGCTGGGACGGGATGTGGTAAGCTGGGACAGGCTTTCGTGGGCTGGGACGTGTTGTCGTGGGCTGGGACGGGCTGGGACGGCCCGTGGTGAGCTGGGACGGGCCGTGGTCGGCTGGGACAGCCCGTGGCGGGCTGGGACAGGCTGTGGTGAGCTGGGACGGGCCGTGGTGGGCTGGGACTGGCCGTAGTGGGCCAGGACGGGCCGTGGTGGGCTGGGACGAATTGTGGTTGGCTGGGATGAACTGTGGTGGGCTGTGGTGGCCTGGGACGGGCTGTGGTGATCTGGGACGGGCTGTGGTAGGATGGGACAAACTGTGGCGGGCTGGGACGGGCCGTGGCGGGTTGGGACGGGCCGTTGCGGGCTGGGACGGGCTGTGGTGGGCTGGGACGGGCCGTGTGGGCTGGGACGGGCTGTGGTGGGCTGGGCTGGGCCGTGGCAAGCCGTGATGGGCCGTGGTAGGCTGGGTCGGACTGTGGTGTGATGGGACGGGCTGTGGTGGGCTGGGACGGGCTGTGGTGGGCTGGGACGGGCTGTGGTAGGCTGGGACAGGCTGGGGTGGGCTGGGACAGGCCGTGGTGGGCCGGGACGGGCCATGGTGGGCTGGGACAGGCTGTGGTGGGCTGTGGTGGACCGTGGTGGGCTGTGATGGGCTGTGGTAAGCTGGGACGGGATGTGGTAAGCTGGGACGGGCTTTCATGGGCTGGGACGGGCTGTCGTGGGCTGGGACGGGCTGGGACGAGCTGTGACGGGCTGGGACGAGATGCGGTGGGCTGGGAAGGCCTGGGACGGGACGGGACGGGACGAGTTGGGACGGGATGGGACAGGCTGGGACGGGCTGTTCTGGGACGGGACGGGACGGGCTGGGACGGGACGGGACAGGCTGGGATGGGCCGGGACTGGCTCTGGTGGGCTGTGATGGGCCGGGACGGGCCGGGACGGGCCGTGGTGGTTGTGGTGCGCTGGGAAGAGCTGTGGTGAGCTGAGACGGGCTGTGGTGGGCTGCGATGGAAAAGATGGTGGCAGACCTGGTAAGGAGGTCTGCCTGCTCTTCCCTTCTACGTGCCTGGATAACCCTGGGGCAAAGCAGAGCTCTACTGGCTTGGGTAGAGCTAAAACACCTCAAGAGGAGGGAGCTGTCGGCGCTGTTTTGGCTGAATGGAGGCAGGGGGTAGTACCTGTTATGTGAAGGCTATAGGGGAACGTCCTTGCCTTTGTTTAGTCTTACAAAAGTCCCTCGTATAGAGAACTTCCTTGAGTCTGTTTTCAAAAGCTCGTTTATCAGAGCTCCTGAAGTCGGGCCTCCCTTGCCACGACAGTGTAATCTTCATGTCTCCCTTCCTTTCTCCCTTAGGTTGAAAACAGCTTTTCTATTTCTGTCCCCATCTGCAAACAGTTCCACAAGAACATCGTAGGGTAAGGAGGTGCCAACATGAAGAAGGTGAGATATTCTTCCTAACACAGGTGGGCTGGGACGGGCTGTGCTGGGCCGGGCCGGGCCCTGGTGGGCCGCGGTGGTCCGGGACGGGCCGCGGTGGTCCAGGACGGGCTGTCGTGGGCTGGGACGGGCCGCGGTGGTCCGGGATGGGCCGCGGTGGTCCGGGACGGGCTGTGGTGTGCTGGGACGGGCTGTGGTGTGCTGGGACGGGCTGTGGTGTGCTGGGACGGGCTGTGGTGGGCTGGGACGGGCTGTGGTGGGCTGGGAAAGGCTGTCGTGGTCCGGGACGGGCTGTGGTGGGCTGGGACAGGCTGTGGTGGGCTGGGATGGGCTGTGGTGTTCTGGGACGGGCTGTCGTGGTCCGGGACGGGCTGTGGTGTGCTGGGACGGGCTGTGGTGGGCGGGGACGCGCTGGGACGGGCTGGGTCGGGCTGTGGTGGGCTGGGACAGGCTGTGGTGGGCGGGGAGAGGTTTTGTTGGGTGAGGACGGGCTGTGGTTGGCGGGGACGGGCTTTGGTGGGCTGGGACGGGCTCTAGTGGTCTGGAACGGGCTGTACTGGGCTGGGACGGGCTGGGACGTGTTGGGACGGGCTGAGGTGGGCCGTGGTGGGCCGGGACGGGCCGTGGTGGGCTATGGTGGGCCGTTGTGGGCTAGGATGGGCTGTGGTGGCCTGGGACGGGCTGTGGTGGAGTGTGGTGGGCTGGGACGGGCTATCGTGGGCTGGAACGGGCTGTGGTGGGCCGGGATGGGCCGTGGTTGGCCAGGATGGACCGTGGTGGGCCGTGGTGGGCCGGGACGGGCCCTGGTGGGTGGGGACGGGCCGTGGTGGGTCATGGTGGGCTGGGACAGGCTGTTATTGGCCGGAACGTGCTGTGGTGGGCCGGGACGGGCTCTGGTGGGCTGGGACAGGCACTGGTGGGCCGGGACAGGCTTTGGTGGGCTTTGGTGACCTGGGACGGGCTGTGGTGTGCTGTGGTGGGTTGTGGTGAGTTGAGACGGGCTATGGTGGGCTGTGGTGGGCCCGGACGGGCTGTGGTGGGCTGAAACGGGTGGTGGGCCAGGACGGTCTGTGGGGGGCCTAGACGGGCCGTGGTGAGCCGGGACGGGCCGTGGTGGGCTGTGGTGGGCTGTGGCGGTCTGGGACGGGCTATGGTCACTGGGACAGGCTGTGGTGGACTGTGGTGTGCTGGGACGGGCTGAGACGGGCTGGGACGAGCTGTGGCGGGCGGGGACGGGCTCTGGTGGTCGGGCACGGGCTGTGCCGGGCGGGGACGGGCTGTGGTGTGCTGGGACGGGCTGTGGTGTGCTGGGACGGGATGGGACGGGCTGTGGTGGGCGGGGACAGTCTGTGGTGGGCTGTGGTGTGCTGGGACGGCCTAGTGGTGGGCTGGGACGGCCTAGTGGTGGGCTGGGACGGGCTGGCACGGGCTGTGGTGGGCTGGGACGGGCTGTGGTGAGCTGGGACAGGCTCTGCTGGGCTTAGGTGGGCCGTGTTGGGCGGGGACGGGCCGTGGTGGGCGTGGACGGGCCGTGGTGGGCGGGGACAAGCCGTGGTGGGCGCGGACGGGCCGTGGTGGGAGGGGACGGGCCGTGGTGGGCTGTGGTGAGCTGGGAATGGCTGTGGTGGGCTGTGGTAAGCTGGGACTGGCTCTGGTGGGCTGGGACGGTCTGTGGTGGGCTGGGACGGGCTGGGACGCGCTGTGGTGTGCTCCGGTGGGCTGGGATGGGCTGTGGTGAGCTGGGATGGGCCGTGGTGGGCTGGGATGGGCTCTGGTGGGCTGTGGTGTGCTGGAATGGGCTGGGAAATGTTGTGGTGGGCTGGGACGGGCTGTGGTGGGCTGGGACGGGCTGTGGTTGCTTGGGACGGGCTGTGGTTGCCTGGGACGGGCTGTGGTGGGCTGGGAAAGGCTGGGACGGGCTGCGGTGGGCTTGGACGAGCTGGGACGGGATGCGGTGTGCTGGGACGGGCTGGCACGGACTGCGGTGGGCTAGTACGGGCTGTGGTGGGCTGGGACGGGCTGTGGTGGGCTGGGACGGGCTGTGGTGGGCTCGGACGGGCTGTGCTCGGCTGGGACGCGCTGTGGTCGGCTGGGACGGACTCTGGTGAGTCTGGGAGGGGCTGTGGTGGGCCGGGATGTTCTGTGGTGGGCAGGGACGGGCTGTAATGTTCGGGGACGGGCTGTGGTGGGCTGTGGTGGGCTTGGACGGGCTGTGGTGGGTTGTGGTGAGCTGAGACGGGCTGGGACGGGCTGTGGTGGGCTGGGATGGGCTCTGCTGAGCTGGGACAGGCTGGGTCAGGCTGGGACGGGCTGTGGTGGGCTCCGACGGGCTCTGGTAGGCTGGGACAAGCTGTGGTGGACTGGGACGGGCTGTGGTGGGCTGGGACAGGCTCTGCTGGGCTGAGGTGGGCCTTGGTGGGCAGGGACGGGCCGTGGTGGGCGGGGACAGGCCGTGGTGTTCTGGGAAGGGCTGGGACGGGCTGGAACGGGCTGTGGTGGGCTGCGATGGGCTGTGGAAAGCTGTAATGGGCTGTGGTGGGCTGTGGTGAGCTGGGAAGGGCTGTGGTGGGCTGGGACAAGTTGTGGTGAGCTGGGACGTACTGGGACGGGCTGTAGTGGACTGTGGTAGGCTGTGAAAAGCTGTGGTGGGCTTGGACGTTCTGTGGTGGGCTTCTACGTGCTGTGGTGGGCTGGGACGGGCTGGGACGGGCTCTGGTGGGCTGTGGTGTGATGGGACGGTCTGTGGTGAGCTGGGACGGGCTGTGGTGAACCATGCTGGGGTGTGCTGGGCCGTGGTGGGGTGTGGTGGGCCGTGGTGGTCTGGGACGGGCTGTGGTAAACTGGGACGGGCTGGGACGGGCTGTGGTGGGCTGGGACGGGCTGTGGTGGGCTGGGACGGGCTGGGACGGGCTGGGACGGGCTGTGGTGGGCTGGGACGGGCTGTGGTGGGCTGGGACTGGCTGTGGTGGGCTGGGACTGGCTGTGCTGGGCTGGGACTGGCTGTGGTGAGCTGGGACGAGCTGGGACTGGCTGGGACGGGCTGGGATGGGCTGTGGTGGGCTGGGACGGGCTGCGGTGGGCCGTGGTGGGCGGGGACGGGCCGTGGTGAACCGTGGTGGGCTGTGGTGGGCCGTTTTGGGCCGGGATGGGAAGGGGTGGGCTGTGGTGGGCCGTGGTGGGCTGGGACGCGCCGTGGTGGGCTGTGGTGGGCCGTGGTTCGCTGGGACGCGCCGTGGTGGGCTGTGGTGGGCCGTGGTTCGCTGGGACGGGCCGTGGTGGCCTGGGATGGGCTGTGGTGGCCTGGGACGGGCTGTGGTGGGCTGGGACGGGATGTGGTGGGCCATGGTGGGCTGTGGCAGGCCGTGGTGGGCTAGAACGGGCCGTGGTGGGCTGTGGTGGGCCGTGGTGGTCTGGGACGGGCTGTGGTGGGCTGTGGTGGGTTCTGGTGAGCTTGAGACGGGCTGTGGTGGGCTGGGACGGGCTGGGATGGGCTGTAATGGGCAGTGATGGCCTCTGGTGGGCTGGGACGGGCTGGGACGGGCTGTGGTGGGCTGGGACGGGCCGTGGTGGGCTGTGGTGGGCAGTGATGGGCTGGGACGGGCCGTGTTGGGCTGTGGTGGGATGTGGTGGGTTCTGGTTAGCTTGAGTCGGGCTGTGGTGGGCAGGGACGGGCTGGGACGGGTTCTGGTGGTCTGGAACGGGCTGGGATGGGCTGTGGTGGGCGGGGATGGGCTGTGGTGGGCGGGGACGGGCTATGGTGGGCGGGGACGGGCTGTTGTGGGCTGGGACGGGCTGGGACTGGCTGTGGTGGGCTGGGACTGGCTGTGCTGGGCTGGGAGTGGCTGTGGTGAGCTGGGACGAGCTGGGACTGGCTGGGACGGGCTGGGATGGGCTGTGGTGGCCTGGGACGGGCTGCGGTGGGCCGTGGTGGGCGGGGACGGGCCGTGGTGAACCGTGGTAGGCTGTGGTGGGCCGTTTTGGGCCGGGATGGGAAGGGGTGGGCTGTGGTGGGCCGTGGTGGGCTGGGACGCGCCGTGGTGGGCTGTGGTGGGCCGTGGTTCACTGGGACGGGCCATGGTGGCCTGGGATGGGCTGTGGTGGCCTGGGACGGGCTGTGGTGGGCTGGGACGGGATGTGGTGGGCCATGGTGGGCTGTGGCAGGCCGTGGTGGGCTAGAACGGGCCGTGGTGGGCTAGAACGGGCCGTGGTGGTCTGGGACGGGCTGTGGTGGGCTGTGGTGGGTTCTGGTGAGCTTGAGACGGGCTGTGGTGGTCTGGGACGGGATGTGGTGGGCCATGGTGGGCTGTGGCAGGCCGTGGTGGGCTAGAACGGGCCGTGGTGGGCTGTGGTGGGCCGTGGTGGTCTGGGACAGGCTGTGGTGGGCTGTGGTGGGTTCTGGTGAGCTTGAGACGGGCTGTGGTGGTCTGGGACGGGCTGGGACGGGCTGTAATGGGCAGTGATGGCCTCTGGTGGGCTGGGACGGGCTGGGACGGGCTGTGGTGGGCTGGGACGGGCCGTGGTGGGCTGTGGTGGGCTGGGACGGGCTCTGGTGAACTTTGGTGCCTGGGGCGGGTTGAGGCGGGCTGTGGTGTGCTGGGACGGGCTGTGGAGGGCTGGGATGGGCCGTGGTGGGCCGTGGTGGGCTGGGACGGGCTGTGGTGGGCCGGGCCGGGACAGGATGGGACGGGCTGGGACGGGACGGGACAGGCTGGGACGGGCTGTGCTGGGAAGGGACGGGACGGGTTGTGGTGGGCTGGGACGGGACGGGCTGTGGTTGCCTGGGACGGGCTGGGACGGGCTGTGGTGAGCTGGGACGGGCTGTGGTGGGCTGGGACGGGCCGTGGTGGGCTGGGACGGGTTGTGGTGGGTTGGGACAGGCTGGGATGGGCTGTGGTGGGCTGGGATGGGCCGTGGTGGGCTGGGCCGGGCCGTGGTGGGCTGGGACGGCTTCGAACGGGCTGTGGTGGGCTTCGAACGGGCTGTGGTGGGCTTCGAACGTGCTGTGGTGGGCTGGGACGGGCTGTGGTGGGCTGGGACGGGCTGGCACGGGCTGGGACAAGCTGGCACGGGCTGGAACGAGCTGGCACGGACTGGGACGGGCTGGGACGGGCTGTGGTGGGCTGGAACGGGCTGTGGTGGGCTTGGACGGGCTGTGGTGGGCTGGGACGAGCTATGGTGGGCTGGGACGGGCTCTGGTGGTGTGGAAAGGGCTGTGGTGGGCTGGGACGGGCCGTGATGGGCTGGGACGGGCTCTGGTGGTGTGGAAAGGGCCGTGGTGGGCTGGGACGGGCCGTGGTGGGCTGGGACGGACTGTGGTGGGCTGGGAAGGGCTGTGGTGGGCTGGGACGGTCTGTGGTGGGCTGTGGTGGGCTGGGACAGGCTGTGGTGGGCTGGGACGGGCTGTGGTGGGCTGGGACGGGCTGTGATGCTTCAGGGATGGGCTGTGGTGGGCCGGGACGGGCTGTGGTGGGCTGTGGTGGGCTGGGACGAGTTGTAGTGAGCCGGGACGGACTCTGGTGGGCTGTGGTGGGCTGTGGTGGGTTCTGGTGAGCTTAGACGGGCTGTGGTGGGCTGTGGTGGGCTGGGACGGTCTGTGGTGGGCTGGGACGGTCTGTGGTGGGCTGGGACGGTCTGTGGTGGGCTGGGACGGGCCGTGGTGGGCTGGGACGGGCTGTGGTGGGCTGGGATGGGCTGGAACAGACTGGGACGGGCTGTGGTGGTCAGTGGTTGCCTGGGACATGCTGTGGTGGGCTGGGACATGCTGTGGTGGGCTGGGACGGGCTGTGGTGGGCTGGGACGAGCTGGCACGGGCTGGAACGAGCTGGCACGGACTGGGACGGGCTGGCACGGGCTGTGGTGGGCTGGAACGGGCTGTGGTGGGCTTGGATGGGCTGTGGTGGGCTGGGATGAGCTATGGTGGGCTGGGACGGGCTCTGGTGGTGTGGAAAGGGCTGTGGTGGGCTGGGACGGGTCGTGGTGGGCTGGGACAGACTGTGGTGGGCTGGGAAGGGCTGTGGTGGGCTGGGACGGTCTGTGGTGGGCTGTGGTGGGCTGGGACAGGCTGTGGTGGGCTGGGACGGGTTGTGGTGGGCTGGGACGGGCTGTGATGCTTCAGGGATGGGCTGTGGTGGGCCGGGACGGGCTGTGGTGGGCTTTGGTGGGCTGGGACGAGTTGTAGTGGGCCGGGACGGACTGTGGTGGGCTGTGGTGGGCTGTGGCGGGTTCTGGTGAGCTTAGACGGGCTGTGGTGGGCTGTGGTGGGCTGGGACGGTCTGTGGTGGGCTGGGACGGTCTGTGGTGGGCTGGGACGGGCTGTGGTGGGCTGGGACGGGCTGTGGTGGGCTGGGACGGGCTGTGGTGGGCTGGGACAGGCTGTGGTGGGTTGGGTCGGGCTGGGACGGGCTGTGGTGGGCTGGGACGGGCTGTGGTGAGCTGGGACGGGCCTTGGTGGGCTGGGACGGGCCGTGGTGGGCTGTGGTTGGCTGTGACCTGCTGTGGTGGGCTGGGACGGGCTGTTGTAGGCTAGGACGGGCTGTGGTGGGCTGGGATGGGCTAGGACAGACTGGGACGGGCTGTGGTGGTCAGTGGTTGTCTGGGACATGCTTTGGTGGGCTGGGACATGCTGTGGTGGGCTGGGACGGGCTGACACGGGCTGGGACGGGCTGACACGGGCTGGGACGAGCTGGCACGGGCTGGAACGAGCTGGCACGGGCTGGAACGAGCTGGCACGGACTGGGACAGGCTGGAACGGGCTGTGGTGGGCTTGGGAGGGCTTTGGTGGGCTGGGACGAGCTATGGTGGGCTGGGACGGGCTCTGGTGGTGTGGAAAGGGCTGTGGTGGGCTGGGACGGGCTGTGGTGGGCTGTGGTTGGTGGGGACGGGCTCTGGTGGGCTGGGACGGGCTGTGGTGGGCTTTGGTGAGCTGAGACGGGCTGGCACGAGCTGTGGTAAGCTGGGACGGGCTCTGGTGGGCTGGTACGGTCTGTGATGGGCTGTGCTGGGCTGGGACGGGCTGTGGTGAGCTGGGAAGCGCTGGGATGAGCTGGGACGGGCTGTGGTGGGCTGGGACAGGCTATGGTATGCGGGGATGGGCTGTGCTGGGCGGTGACGGGCTGTGGTGGGCTGGGACGAGCTATGGTGGGCTGGGACGGGCTCTGGTGGTGTCGAAAGGTCTGTGGTGGGCTGGGACGGGCTGTGGTGGGTTGGCACGGGCTGTGGTGGGCTGTGGTGAGCTGAGACGGGCGGGCACGGGCTGTGGTAAGCTGGGACGGGCTCTGGTGGGCTGGGACGGTCTGTGATGGGCTGTGGTGGGCTGGGACGGGCTGTGGTGAGCTGGGAAGGGCTGGGACGAGCTGGGACGAGCTGTGGTGGGCGGGGACTGGCTATGGTGAGTGGGGATGGTCTGTGCTGGGCGGTGACGGGCTGTGGTGGGCTGGGACGGGCTTTGGTGGGCTGGGACGGTCTGTGGTGCGCTAAGATGGGCTCTGGTGGTCTGGAACAGGCTGTGGTGGGCTGGGACAGGCTGTGGTGGGCTGTGCTTGGCTGGGACGGGCTGTGGTGGGCTGGGACGGGCTGTTGTAGGCTGGGACGGGCTGTGGTGGGCTGGGATGGGCTGGGACAGACTGGGACGGGCTGTGGTGGTCAGTGGTTGCCTGGGACATGCTGTGGTGGGCTGGGACATGCTGTGGTGGGCTGGGACGGGCTGTGGTGGGCTGTGGTGGGCTGGGACGGGCTGGCACGGGCTGGGACGGGATAGCACGGGCTAGGACGAGCTGGCACGGGCTGGGACGAGCTGGCACGGGCTGGAACGAGCTGGCACGGACTGGGACGGGCTGTGGTGGGCCAGGACGTGCTGGCACGGGATCTGATGATCTGGAATGGGCTGTTGTGGGCTGGGACGGGCTGTGGTGGGCTGGGACGGGCTGTGGTGGGCTGGGACGGGCCGTGGTGGGCTGGGAAGGGCCGTGGTGGGCTGGGACGGTCTGTGGTGGTCTGTGGTGGGCTGGGACGGGCTGTGGTGGGCTGAGACGGGTTGTGGTGGGTTGGGACGGGCTGTGGTGCTTCAGGGACGGGCTGTGGTGGGCTGTGGTGGGCTGGGGCGAGTTGTAGTGGGCCGGGACGGACTGTGGTGGGCTGTGGTGGGCTGTGGTGGGTTCTGGTGAGCTTAGACGGGCTTTGGTGGGCTGTGGTGTTTAGGGACGGGCTGTGGTGGGCTGGGACGGGCCGTGGTGGGCTGGGAAAGGCCGTGGTGGGCTGGGACGAGCTGTGGTGGGCTGTGGTGGGTTCTGGTGAGCTTAGACGGGCTTTGGTGGGCTGTGGTGGGCTGGGACAGGCTGTGGTGGGCTGGAACGGGCTGTGGTGGGCTAGGACGGGCTGTGGTGGGTTGGGACGGGCTGTGGTGGGCTGGGACGGGCTGTGGTGGGCTGAGACGGGCCGTGGTGGGCTGGGACGGGCCGTGGTGGGCTGTGCTTGGCTGGGACGGGCTGTGGTGGGCTGGGACACGCTGTTGTAGGCTGGGACGGGCTGTGGTGGGCTGGGATGGGCTGGGACAGACTGGGACGGGCTGTGGTGGTCAGTGGTTGCCTGGGACATGCTGTGGTGGGCTGGGACATGCTGTGGTGGGCTGGGACGCGCTGTGGTGGGCTGTGGTGGGCTGGGACGGGCTGGCACGGGCTGGGACGAGCTGGCACGGGCTGGAACGAGCTGGCACGGACTGGGACGGGCTGGCACGGGCTGTGGTGGGCTGGAACGGGCTGTGGTGGGCTTGGACGGGCTGTGGTGGGCTGGGACGAGCTATGGTGGGCTGGGACGGGCTCTGGTGGGCTGTGGTTGGCTGGGACGGGCTGTGGTGGGCCGGCACGGGCTGTGGTGGGCTGTGGTGAGCTGAGACGGGCTGGCACGGGCTGTGGTAAGCTGGGATGAGCTCTGGTGGGCTGGGACGGTCTGTGATGGGCTGTGGTGGGCTGGGACGGGCTGTGGTGAGCTGGGTAGGGCTGGGACGAGCTGGGACTGGCTGTGGTGGGCGGGGACTGGCTATGGTGAGTGGGGATGGTCTGTGCTGGGCGGTGACGGGCTGTGGTGGGCTGGGACGGGCTTTGGTGGGCTGGGACGGTCTGTGGTGCGCTAAGACGGGCTCTGGTGGTCTGGAACAGGCTGTGGTGGGCTGGGACGGGCTGTGGTGGGCTGTGGTGGGCTGGGACGGGCTGTGGTGGGCTGGGACGGGCTGTTGTAGGCTGGGACGGGCTGTGGTGGGCTGGGATGGGCTGGAACAGACTGGGAGGGGCTGTGGTGGTCAGTGGTTGCCTGGGACATGCTGTGGTGTGCTGGGACATGCTGTGGTGGGCTGGGACGGGCTGTGGTGGGCTGTGGTGGGCTGGGACGGGCTGTGGTGGGCTAGGACGGTCTGTGGTGCGCTAAGACGGGCTCTGGTGGTCTGGAACAGGCTGTGCTGTGCTGGGACGGGCTGGGACGGGCTGTGGTGGGATGGGACGGGCTGTGGTGGGCCGTGGTGGGCTGGGACAGGCTGTGGTGGGCTGGGATGGACTCTGGTGGGCTGGGACGGGCTGGACAGGCTGTGGTCGGCTGGGACGGGCTGTGGTGGGCTGGGACGGCCTGTGGTGGGCTGGATGGGCTGTGGTGGGCTGGGACGGCCTGCGGTGGGCTGGGACAGGCTGTGGTGGGCTGGGACGAGCTGCGGTGGGCTGGGATGGGCTTTGGTGGGCTGTGGTGGGCTGGGACGGGCCGTGGTGGGCTGGGATGGGCCCTGGTGGGCTCTGGTGTGCTGGGACGGGCTGGGAAAAGCTGTCGTGTGCTGGGACGGGCTCTAGTGGGCTGTGGTGTGCTGGGACGGGCTGGGAAAAGCTGTGGTGGGCTGGGACGGGCTGTGGTGGGTTGGAATGGGCTGTGGTGGGCTGGGACGGGCTGTGGTGGGCTGGGACGGGCTGTGGTGGGCTGGGACGGACTGGGACGGGCTGTGGTGGGCTGGGAAGGGCTGTGGTGGGCTGGGACGGGCCGTGGTGGGCTGCGACGGGCCGTGGTGGGCTGGGACGGGCCGCGGTGGGCTGGGACGGGCCGCGGTGGGCTGGGACGGCCTGCGGTGGGCTGGGACGGGCTGCGGTGGGCCGGGACGGGCTGCGGTGAACTGGGACGGTCTCTGCTGGGCTGGGACGGGCTGTGGTGGGCTGGGACAGGCTGTGGTGGGCCGAGATGGGCTGTGGTGGGCTGTGGTAAGCTGGGACGGGCCAGGGTGGGCTGGGACGGGCCGTGCTGGGCTGGGACGGGCCGTGGAGTGCTGTGGCGGGCTGTGGTGGGTCGTAGCGCGCCGTAGTGGGCTAGGACGGAGCGTGGTGGGCCTGACAGGCCGTGGTGGTCTGTGGTGGGCAGAGGTTGTCTGTGGTGGGCCGTTGTGAGCTGGGACGGGCTGTGGTGGGCGGGGACGGGCTGTGGTGGGCCGTGGTGGGCCGGGACAGGCCCTGGTGGGCTGTGGAGGGCTGGAACGGGCTCTGGTGGGCTGGGACGGACTTGGACACACTGTGGTGGGATGGGACGGGCTGGGACAGGCTGTGGTGGGCTGGGACGGGCTGTGGTGGGCTGGGACGGGCTGTGGTGGGCTGGGACAAGCTGGGACGGGCCGTGGTGAGCTGGGACGGGCTGTGGTGGTCTGCGGTAGGCTGTGGTGGGCTGGGACGGGCTGTGGTGGGCTGGGACGGGCTTTGGTGGGCTGCAACATGCTGTGGTGGGCTGGGACGGGCTGTGATGGGCCGGGACAGGCCGTGGTGGGCTTTGGTGCACCGTGTTTTGCTGGGATGGGCCGTGGTGGGCTGTGGTGGGCTGGGACGAGCTGTGGTTAGCTGTGGTGGGCTGAAACGGGCTGAGGACGGGCTGGGACGGGCTGGGACAGGCTGTGGTGGGCTGGGACGGGCTGGGACAGACTGTCGTAGGGTGGGACGGGCTGTGGTGGGCTGGGACGAGCTGTGACAGGCTGTGGTGGCCTGTGGTGGCCTGTGGTGGCCTCGGACAAGCTGGGACGGGCTGTAGTGGGCTGGGACGGGCTGTGGTAAGCTGCAACGGGCTGTGGTGGGCTGTGATGGGCTGTGGTGAGCTGGGACGTGCCGTGGTGGGCTGAGACGTACTGTGGTGTGCTGTGGTGGGCTGTGGTGTGCTGTGCTTGGCTGGGACAGGCTGAGGTGGGCCGTGGTGGGCTGGGACGGGCCGTGGTGGGCTGGGACGGACCCTGGAGGGCTGTGGTGGGCCGCGGTGGGCTGGGACGGGCCGCGGTGGGCTGGGACGAACTGCGGTAGGCTGGGACGGGCTGCGATGGGCTGGGACGGGCTGCGGTGGGCTGGGACGGGCTGCGGTGGGCTGGGACGGGCTGCGGTAGTCTGGGACGGGCTGTGGTAGGCGAGGATGGGCTGTGGTGGGTGGGGATGGGCTGTGGTGAGCGCGGATGGGCTGTGGTGGGCTGGGACGGGCTGTGGTGGGCAAGGACGCACTGTCGCGGGCCGGGACGGGCTGTGGTGGGCTATGGTGAGCTGGGACGGGCTGTGGTGGGCTGGGACGGGCTGTCGTAGGCTGGGACGGGCAGTGGTGGGCTGGGACGGACTGTGGTGGGCTGTGGTTGGCCGTGGTGGGCTGGGACGGGCAGTGGTGGGCTGGGACGGACTGTGGTGGGCTGTGGTGGGCCGGGACGGGCTGGGCCGTGCTGGGACGGGTTGGCATGGGCTCTGACGGGCTGGGACGGGCTGTGGTGGGCTGGGAAGAGCTGTGGTGGGCTGAGGCGGGCTGCGGTGGTCTGGGACGCCCTGCGGTGGGCTGGGACGGGCTGCAGTGGGTTGGGACGGCCTGTGGTGGGCTGGGACGGCCTGTGGTGGGCTGGGACGGCCTGTGGTTGGCTGGGACAGTCTGGGACGGGCTGTGGTGGGATGGGATGGGCTGTGGTTGGCTGGGACAGGCTCTGCTGGGCTGAGGTGGGCCTTGGTGGGCGGGGACGTGCCGTGGTGGGCGGAGACGGGCCGTGGTGTACTGGGAAGGGTTGGGACGGGCTGGAACGGGCTGTGGTGGGCTGCGACGGGCTGTGGTTAGGTGTAATGGGCTGTAATCGGCTGTGGTGGGCTGTGGTGGGCTGTGGTGAGCTGGGAAGGACTGTGGTGGGCTGTGGTAAGCTGGAACTGGCTCCGATTGGCTGGGACAGTCTAAGGTAAGCTGGGGTGGGCTGGGACGGGCTGTGGTGGGCTGGGACGGGCTGTGGTGGGCTGGGACGGTCTGTGGTGGTCTGGGACGGGCTGGGACGGGCGCTGGTGAGTCTGGGACGGGCTGTGGTGAGCTGGGACGGGCTGTGGTGGGTTGGGGTGAGCTGAGACGGGCTGGGACGGGCTCTGGTGGGCTGGGACGGGCTCTGGTGGTCTGAGACGGCCTAGTGGTGGGCTGGGACGGCCTAGTGGTGGGCTGGGATGGGCTGGCACGGGCTGTGTGGGCTGGGACGGGCTGTGGTGAGCTGGGACAGGCTCTGCTGGGCTTAGTTGGGCCGTGGTGGGCGGGGACGGGCCGTGGTGGGCGTGGACGGGCCGTGGTGGGCGGGGACAAGCCGTGGTGGGCGCGGACGGGCCGTGGTGGGAGGGGACGGGCCGTGGTGGGCTGTGGTTAGCTGGGAATGGCTGTGGTGGGCTGTGGTAAGCTGGGACTGGCTCTGGTGGGCTGGGACGGTCTGTGGTGGGCTGTGGCGGGCTGGGACGCGCTGTGGTGTGCTCCGGTGGGCTGGGATGGGCTGTGGTGAGCTGGGATGGGCCGTGGTGGGCTGGGATGGTCTGTGGTGGGCTGGGACGGGCTGGGACGCGCTGTGGTGTTCTGCGGTGGGCTGGGATGGGCTGTGGTGAGCTGGGATGGGCCGTGGTGGGCTGGGATGGGCTCTGGTGGGCTGGGAAATGTTGTGGTGGGCTGGGACGGGCTGTGGTGGGCTGGGACGGGCTGTGGTGGGCTGGGACGGGCTGTGGTTGCCTGGGACGGGCTGTGGTGGGCTGGGAAAGGCTGGGACGGGCTACGGTGGGCTTGGACGAGCTGGGACGGGATGCGGTGTGCTGGGACGGGCTGGCACGGACTGCGGTGGGCTAGTACGGGCTGACACGGGCTGGGACGGGCTGTGGTGGGCTGGGACGGGCTGTGGTGGGCTGGGACGGGCTGTGGTGGGCTGGGACGGGCTGTGCTCGGCTGGGACGCGCTGTGGTGGGCTGGGACGGACTCTGGTGAGTCTGGGACGGGCTGTGGTGGGCCGGGATGTTCTGTGGTGGGCAGGGACGGGCTGTAATGTTCGAGGACGGGCTGTGGTGGGCTGTGGTGGGCTTGGACGGGCTGTGGTGGGTTGTGGTGAGCTGAGACGGGCTGGGACGGGCTGTGGTGGGCTGGGATGGGCTCTGCTGAGCTGGGACAGGCTGGGTCAGGCTGGGACGGGCTGTGGTGGGCTGGGACGGGCTGTGGTGGGCTCCGACGGGCTCTGGTAGGCTGGGACAAGCTGTGGTGGACTGGGACTGGCTGTGGTGGGCTGGGACAGGCTCTGCTGGGCTGAGGTGGGCCTTGGTGGGCAGGGACGGGCCGTGGTGGGCGGGGACAGGCCGTGTTGTGCTGGGAAGGGCTGGGACGGGCTGGAACGGGCTGTGGTGGGCTGCGATGGGCTGTGGAAAGCTGTAATGGGCTGTGGTGGGCTGTGGTGAGCTGGGAAGGGCTGTGGTGGGCTGGGACAGGCACTGCTGGGCTGAGGTGGGCCGTGGTGGGCGGGAACGGGCCGTGGTGGGCAGGGACAAGTTGTGGTGAGCTGGGACGTACTGGGACGGGCTGTAGTGGACTGTGGTAGGCTGTGAAAAGCTGTGGTGGGCTTGGACGTTCTGTGGTGGGCTTCTACGTGCTGTGGTGGGCTGGGACGGGCTGGGACGGGCTCTGGTGGGCTGTGGTGTGATGGGACGGTCTGTGGTGAGCTGGGACGAGCTGTGGTGAACCATGCTGGGGTGTGCTGGGCCGTGGTGGGGTGTGGTGGGCCGTGGTGGTCTGGGACGGGCTGTGGTAAACTGGGACGGGCTGGGACGGGCTGGGACGGGCTGGGACGGGCTGTGGTGGGCTGGGACGGGCTGTGGTGGGCTGGGACTGGCTGTGGTGGGCTGGGACTGGCTGTGCTGGGCTGGGACTGGCTGTGGTGAGCTGGGACGAGCTGGGACTGGCTGGGACGGGCTGGGATGGGCTGTGGTGGGCTGGGACGGGCTGCGGTGGGCCGTGGTGGGCGGGGACGGGCCGTGGTGAACCGTGGTGGGCTGTGGTGGGCCGTTTTGGGCCGGGATGGGAAGGGGTGGGCTGTGGTGGGCCGTGGTGGGCTGGGACGCGCCGTGGTGGGCTGTGGTGGGCCGTGGTTCGCTGGGACGGGCCGTGGTGGCCTGGGATGGGCTGTGGTGGCCTGGGACGGGCTGTGGTGGGCTGGGACGGGATGTGGTGGGCCATGGTGGGCTGTGGCAGGCCGTGGTGGGCTAGAACGGGCCGTGGTGGGCTGTGGTGGGCCGTGGTGGTCTGGGACGGGCTGTGGTGGGCTGTGGTGGGTTCTGGTGAGCTTGAGACGGGCTGTGGTGGTCTGGGACGGGCTGGGATGGGCTGTAATGGGCAGTGATGGCCTCTGGTGGGCTGGGACGGGCTGGGACGGGCTGTGGTGGGCTGGGACGGGCCGTGGTGGGCTGTGGTGGGCAGTGGTGGGCTGGGACGGGCCGTGTTGGGCTGTGGTGGGATGTGGTGGGTTCTGGTTAGCTTGAGTCGGGCTGTGGTGGGCAGGGACGGGCTGGGACGGGTTCTGGTGGTCTGGAACGGGCTGGGATGGGCTGTGGTGGGCGGGGATGGGCTGTGGTGGGCGGGGACGGGCTATGGTGGGCGGGGACGGGCTGTTGTGGGCTGGGACGGGCTGGGACGGGCTGTGGTGGGCTAGGACGGGCTGGGACGGGCTGTGGTGGGCTGGGACTGGCTGTGGTGGGCTGGGACTGGCTGTGCTGGGCTGGGACTGGCTGTGGTGAGCTGGGACGAGCTGGGACTGGCTGGGACGGGCTGGGATGGGCTGTGGTGGCCTGGGACGGGCTGCGGTGGGCCGTGGTGGGCGGGGACGGGCCGTGGTGAACCGTGGTTGGCTGTGGTGGGCCGTTTTGGGCCGGGATGGGAAGGGGTGGGCTGTGGTGGGCCGTGGTGGGCTGGGACGCGCCGTGGTGGGCTGTGGTGGGCCGTGGTTCGCTGGGACGGGCCGTGGTGGCCTGGGATGGGCTGTGGTGGCCTGGGACGGGCTGTGGTGGGCTGGGACGGGATGTGGTGGGCCATGGTGGGCTGTGGCAGGCCGTGGTGGGCTAGAACGGGCCGTGGTGGGCTGTGGTGGGCCGTGGTGGTCTGGGACGGGCTGTGGTGGGCTGTGGTGGGTTCTGGTGAGCTTGAGACGGGCTGTGGTGGTCTGGGACGGGCTGGGATGGGCTGTAATGGGCAGTGATGGCCTCTGGTGGGCTGGGACGGGCTGGGACGGGCTGTGGTGGGCTGGGACGGGCCGTGGTGGGCTGTGGGGGGCAGTGGTGGGCTGGGACGGGCCGTGTTGGGCTGTGGTGGGATGTGGTGGGTTCTGGTTAGCTTGAGTCGGGCTGTGGTGGGCAGGGACGGGCTGGGACGGGTTCTGGTGGTCTGGAACGGGCTGGGATGGGCTGTGGTGGGCGGGGATGGGCTGTGGTGGGCGGGGACGGGCTATGGTGGGCGGGGACGGGCTGTGGTGGGCTGGGACGGGCTGGGACGGGCTGTGGTGGGCTGGGACGGGCTGGGACGGGCTGTGGTGGGCTGGGACGGGCTGTGGTGGGCTGGGACTGGCTGTGGTGGGCTGGGACTGGCTGTGCTGGGCTGGGACTGGCTGTGGTGAGCTGGGACGAGCTGGGACTGGCTGGGACGGGCTGGGATGGGCTGTGGTGGGCTGGGACGGGCTGCGGTGGGCCGTGGTGGGCGGGGACGGGCCGTGGTGAACCGTGGTTGGCTGTGGTGGGCCGTTTTGGGCCGGGATGGGAAGGGGTGGGCTGTGGTGGGCCGTGGTGGGCTGGGACGCGCCGTGGTGGGCTGTGGTGGGCCGTGGTTCGCTGGGACGGGCCGTGGTGGCCTGGGATGGGCTGTGGTGGCCTGGGACGGGCTGTGGTGGGCTGGGACGGGATGTGGTGGGCCATGGTGGGCTGTGGCAGGCCGTGGTGGGCTAGAACGGGCCGTGGTGGGCTGTGGTGGGCCGTGGTGGTCTGGGACGGGCTGTGGTGGGCTGTGGTGGGTTCTGGTGAGCTTGAGACGGGCTGTGGTGGGCTGGGACGGGCTGGGATGGGCTGTAATGGGCAGTGATGGCCTCTGGTGGGCTGGGACGGGCTGGGACGGGCTGTGGTGGGCTGGGACGGGCCGTGGTGGGCTGTGGTGGGCAGTGGTGGGCTGGGACGGGCCGTGTT
Organism: Falco cherrug; assembly: GCF_023634085.1. Classification (NCBI taxonomy): domain Eukaryota; kingdom Metazoa; phylum Chordata; class Aves; order Falconiformes; family Falconidae; genus Falco; species Falco cherrug. The sequence goes on from NW_026599327.1 coordinate 160,169, forward strand.
GGGCTGTGGTGGGATGTGGTGGGTTCTGGTTAGCTTGAGTCGGGCTGTGGTGGGCAGGGACGGGCTGGGATGGGTTCTGGTGGTCTGGAACGGGCTGGGATGGGCTGTGGTGGGCGGGGATGGGCTGTGGTGGGCGGGGACGGGCTATGGTTTGCGGGGACGGGCTGTTGTGGGCTGGGACGGGCTGGGACGGGCTGTGGTGGGCTAGGACGGGCTGTGGTGTGCTGTGGTGGGCTGGGACGGGCTCTGGTGAACTTTGGTGCCTGGGGCGGGTTGAGGCGGGCTGTGGTGTGCTGGGACGGGCTGTGGAGGGCTGGGATGGGCCGTGGTGGGCCGTGGTGGGCTGGGACGGGCTGTGGTGGGCCGGGCCGGGACGGGATGGGACGGGCTGGGACGGGACGGGACAGGCTGGGACGGGCTGTGCTGGGAAGGGACGGGACGGGTTGTGGTGGGCTGGGACGGGACGGGCTGTGGTTGCCTGGGACGGGCTGGGATGGGCTGTGGTGAGCTGGGACGGGCTGTGGTGGGCTGGGACGGGCCGTGGTGGGCTGGGACGGGCTGTGGTGGGTTGGGACAGGCTGGGATGGGCTGTGGTGGGCTGGGATGGGCCGTGGTGGGCTGGGCCGGGCTGTGGTGGGCTGGGCCGGGCCGTGGTGGGCTGGGACGGGCTGTGGTGGGTTGGGACAGGCTGGGATGGGCTGTGGTGGGCTGGGATGGGCCGTGGTGGGCTGGGCCGGGCCGTGGTGGGCTGGGCCGGCTTCGAACGGGCTGTGGTGGGCTTCGAACGGGCTGTGGTGGGCTTCGAACGAGCTGTGGTGGGCTGGGACGGGCTTTGGTGGGCTGGAACGGGCTGTGGTGGTCCGGGATGGGCTGTGGTGAGCTGTGGTGGGCTGGGACGGGCTGTGGTGAGCTGGGACGGGCTGTGGTGGGCTGGGACTTGCTGTGGTGGGCTGTGGTTTGTCCATCAAACAGCTTCTCTGTTTTCCTGTCTCTCAGGCCAACAGTTTTACCGTCTCCTCGGTCTCTGCCCCCTCTTGGCTTCGTCGTTTCATTATTGGAAAGAAAGGACAGTACCTGGCCAAAATAACTCAGCAGATGCCAAAGGTATGGGTGAGCTGGTTAGCTTAGCACCCCCGGCGTAGAAAAAGGTTTAGTCCAGATCACTCGTCACGAAAGAGAGAGGTGTATTCTAGCGTGGGTAAAACCAGGGGGAAATGACACAGATCTTTGCCGTTCAAGGGAACCCTCTCTTTTACTGCTGCAAACACTGCTCCTCCTATGTTATTGTCATGGGTTGAGCCCTTCCAAGGAAGCTTTATGTGGTGCTGTTTTGAGAACTGATGTAGTAGGATACCTGGAAATGGCGAGTGCAGCGAGGCTTCTCCCTGGGGAGTTAGACGGTATCTAGATAAAGGCTAGATGAGTAAACTTCTCCAAAGCCCTTGCAGAAACCGGGACGGCACCAGAGCCTTGGGCTCTAGGCACTGCCATATGGCCGAAATTGTTAAGTTTCTGACTTGTAAAATTGTGGGGATTTGGTCTGGGCTTTTTGGGAAGGAGCACATCTCTCAGTGGCAGGGATCGATGGTGTAGGCCTGACCAAAAGCATTGGCCTGGCTTGGATCTTGGCAAATTCTGAAGAGATTCATTGTCCTTCACCTCAAGGTTCACATCAAATTCACTGGAGGAGAGGATAACATCACTTTGGAAGGACCTACAGAAGATGTGCATGTGGCTCAGGAACAGATTGAAGCCATGCTCAAGGAACTGGTGAGCTGCAGTTACTAGTTCCAGTAAGAAACTGGGGGAAGAAGGGGCAACAGAGCAGAGGTGATGAGGTGTTTGTCACATCCATAGGATGTCTTGGCATGCTTAATCGAACTTGCAGGAGACAAATTGTGTGGCAGGTGGATGACACCCCTTGGTCATCCATAGCATCCTTGAAAAGTCAGCATTAATTTTTTTGGTGCGGAGAAGGAAGGATTCTCTTGGTTATAGCTGGAGAGGCATAGAAGTGAGTCTTTTCAATGTTTCATGAGCACAATGCTCTCTTCTCAAAGCAGAGGAATGCTTGTGCTCTGCTTAAGAGCAGAAGTGCTTGTAGCTGACCGCTGGTGAGTCAGTGCCAATACTGGCAGTAGGCAGTTACTTAGGGCACGAGACAGAAGCGGTGGCCTGTCCTACCTGGCCCTATATAATATAATATATAATAGTGGACATACATACATATATAGATATAGATATAAAAATAGAATTCTTTTTAGATCCACGGGATGGATTACGCAATAATCAAGGCTGACCACCAATTCCACCGACACCTCATTGGCAAGAACGCAGCTAAACGGGAAGTGGAGTGCCTTTCTAGTCCTTCCCATGCTCACACTCTTCGTGTTTAGTAGATGGTATCAGGGGCTCTGTAGCTCACCCAGTGTGCTGTCTCCATCACGTTTCCTCTGCTTTCCTGGAGTGGTGGTGGTACAAGGAGAGAAATGGGCCGTCAGGCCTTGCGATGGCTTTAACGGGTGAAAGTACCTTGGGAGCCTGAACAGTAGTGGAATTACTTCTCTGTGCGAATGACATTTTAGCAGCCAGTTGTGGGTGGTGGAAATGTGCTTGGTGAGCTTCTCCCTGTAGAGGAATGAAGGCGGTGGGTTGATTAGCATTGATAACACGCAGCTGTGGCCTTGCCTCAGAGGCAGTGGGTTGATTGACATGGACGATGTGCAGGTGTAGCTGGTTCCCGCTAAGGGGTTAAATAGCTCTGTGGCTTGTGGGAGAGGGTGTCAGCTGGAGGAGGAGCAGTGTGGTCTGGCCTCTGGAGGAAGGTGCTACAGCACCAGCAGTAGAATATGGCCAACGGTAAAGCCTTGTTGCGGTCTGCTAGTTTGATAGCACTGCAACGTGACCCCAGCCAAGAGTTTGGGGTAGAAAGGAACGATTATCCTCTGCTCTAAATGTGATACTGTTTGGGGAAGAAACACGCCTGGCTCTGACAAGGGAACAATGGGCTCTGTAGATGCCACGGTATTTACTTGGACAGGCTCTCGTGTGGCACAGGTCTGCTCTCGCTGAACTCCAGGGGGAAGAGGCAATTTCCCCTGTCTCAACCCTACCCCGCTGAGCCCTTCCCAGAGGCGGCTTTACTTCTTCAACAGCCTCTGAGCAGTGATAATCAAGGTGCCTTGCTTCCAGGTCTTTGCCTAGCAGACGGCGTCACCACAGTCCTTGCCTCGAAGTGAACAGGATGAAGGATCTGTACAAGGTGTCTGTGCGCATTCCCCCGGACAACGAGAAGAGCAACCCGATCAGAATGGAAGGAGACCCACAGGGGGTCCCACAGGCCAAGAAAGAGCTGCTGGAACTCGCTTCCCGTATGGTGAGTGGGTAGGACGTGATGTGTGGGAGACTGCAGGGTTTGGGCTCTCGTGTTCCCTTGTAACCTTCTGGTGCGAGTGTGTGCCCCTTGCCCACGGAGCACTTGGATCTCATGACAAGTGCAAGTTCCTCTTCACAAATGTCTTCCCCTGTTCCCTCGGGTAGCCCTTCTCTGTCAACGCAGAGTGAATTTGGTCTGGAGAAAAGAGGGACAGTGCTGGCAAGTAAACCGTCGGGCAGCAAACCGCTAAGTCAAAGTAGATGGCTCTCCGGCTGAACACTCAGTGTGCCCTCTGTTCCCATCAGGAAAATGAACACGCTGCGGACCTAATCGTTGAGCAGAAATTCCACCGGACCATCACTGGGCAGAAGGCTGAGCGGGTCTGGGAAATCCGGGAGCAATTCCCAGAGGTAAGGCTTTGTAGGAGAGGAGGAATCCAGAGGGGTTCTTTCCTACATGGGTAGTAGGCCTGTCGTCACAGAAGTCGTAACTTTAGTGGCTCTGTAGCGCAAGTGTCTGAGAAGATAGTTCTTTTAGCCAGAGGCCGCTAACACGGTTCCCCTTTTCTGAATGGGAAAAGGGCATGTGTAGGATCCCCCCAACCTTTGCATGTGTCTGACACAAGGGTTCTTGCTTTTGCTTGAGCTAACTAGAAATGACCGCTCCTGCAGGTTATCATCAGCTTCCCAGACCCTGCACACAAGAGTGACCTCGTCCAACTCCGAGGTCCCAAAAACGAGGTGGAGAAGTGCACCGAGTACATGCAAAAGATGGTGGCAGAGCTGGTAAGGAGGTCTTCTGCCTGCACTTCCCTCCTCCGTGCCTGGATAACCCTGGGGCAAAGCAGAGCTCTACTGGCTTGGGTAGAGCTAAAACACCTCAAGAGGAGGGAGCTGTCAGCGCTGTTTTGGCTGAATGGAGGCAGGGGGATAGTACCTGTTGTGGGAAGGCTATAGGGGAACGTCCTTGCCTTTGTTTAGTCTTACAAAAGTCCCTCGTATAGAGAACTTCCTTGGGTCTAAGCCTGTTTTCAAAAGCTCATTTATTAGAGCTCCTGAAGTCGGGCCTCCCTTGCCACGACAGTGTAATCTTCATGTCTCCCTTCCTTTCTCCCTTAGGTTGAAAACAGCTTTTCTATTTCTGTCCCCATCTGCAAACAGTTCCACTGAACATCATAGCGAAAGGAGGTGCCAAAATCAAGAAGGTGAGATATTGTTCCTAACACAGGTGGGCCGGGACGGGCCGCGGTGGGCCGGGACGGGCTGGGACAGGCTGTGGTGGGCTGGGACGGGCTGTGGTGGGCTGTGGCAGGCTGGAACGGGCTGTGGTGGGTTGTGGTGAGATGGGACGGGCTGACACGGGCTGTGGTGGGCTGGGATGGACAGGCACGAGCTGTGGTGGGCTTGGACGGGCTGTGGTGGGCTTGGACGGGCTGTGGTGGGCTGGGACTGGCTATGGTGGGCTGGGACTGGCTATGGTGGGCTGGGACTGGCTATGGTGGGCTGTGGTGGGCGGAGACGGCCTGGGACGGTCTGTGGTGGGCTTGGACATTCTGTTGTGGGCTGGGACGGGCTGGGACGAGCAGGGATGGGCTGTGGTGGGCTGGGACATGCTGTGCTGGGCTGGGACGGGCTGTGGTGGGCTGGGACAAGCTGTGGTGGGCGGGGACGGTCTGTGGTGGGCTGGGACGGGCTGTGGTGGGCTGTGGTGGGCTGGGACGGCCTGTGGTGGGCTGGGACTGGCTGTGGTGGGCTTCAGACGGTCTGTGGTGTGCTGGGACGGTCTCTGGTGGTCTGGAACGAGCTGGGACGGGCTGTGGTGGGCTGGGACGGGCTGTGATGGGCTGGGACGGGCTATGGTGGACTGGGACGGGCTGGGACGGTCTCTGGTGGTCTGGAACGAGCTGGGACGGGCTGTGGTGGGTTGGGACGGGCTGTGGTGGGCTGGGATGGGCTGTGATGGGCTGGGACGGGCTATGGTGGACTGGGACGGGCTGGGATGGGCTGGGACGGGCTGGGACAGGCTGTGGTGGGCTGTGGTGTGCTGGGACGGGCTGTGGTGTGCTGGGACGGGCTGTGGTGTGCTGGGACGGGCTGTGGTGGGCTGCAATGGGCTGGGACGGTCTGCGGTGGGCTGGAACGGTCTGCGGTGGGCTGGGACGGGCTGAGACGGGCTGTGGTGGGCTGGGACGGGCTGTGGTGGGCCGGGATGGGCTGTGGTTGGCTGTGGTGGGCCGTTTTGGGTTTGGATGGGAAGGGGTGGGCTGTGGTGGGCCGTGGTGGGCTGTGGCAGGCAGTGGTGGGCTGGGACGGGCCGTGGTGGGCTGTGGTGGGCCGTGGCTCGCTGCGGTGGGCCGTGGAGGGCTGGGACGGGCTGGGACGGGCTCTGGTGGTCGGGAACGGGCTGTGGTGGGCTGGGACGTGCTGTGGTGGGCTGGGACGGGCTGGGACGGGCTGTGGTGGGCTGGGACGGGCTGTGGTGTTCTGGGACGGGCTGTGGTAGGCTGTGGTGGGCTGTGGTGGGCTAGGACGGGCTGTGGTGGGCTAGGACGGGCTGTGGTGGGCTAGGACGGGCTGTGGTGGGCTGGGACGGGCTGGGACGGGCTGGGACGGGCTGTGGTGGGCTGGGACGGGCTGTGGTGGGCTGGGACAAGCTGTGGTGGGCGGGGACGGGCTGTGGTGTGCTGGGACGAGCTGTGGTGGGCTGGGACGAGCTGTGGTGGGCTGGGATGGGCTGTGGTTGGCTGGGACGGGCTGCTGTGGGCTGGGACGGGCTGGGACGGGCTGGGACAGGCTGGGATAGGCTGAGATAGGCTGTGGTCGCCTGGGATATTATGTGGTGGGCTGTGGTGGACTCTGGTGGTCTGGAACAAGCTGTGGTTTGCGGGGACGGGCTGCGGTGGGCGGGGACGGGCTGTGGTGGGCTGGGACGGGCTGTGGTGGGCTGTGGTGGGCCAGGACGGGCTGTGGTGGGCTGGGACGGTCTGTGGTGGGCTGGGATGGGCTGGAACAGACTGGGACGGGCTGTGGTGGTCAGTGGTTGCCTGGGACATGCTGTGGTGGGCTGGGACATGCTGTGGTGGGCTGTGGTGGGCTGGGACGAGCTGGCACAGGCTGGGACGGGCTGGCACAGACTGGGACGGGCTGGCACGGGCTGTGGTGGGCTGGAACGGGCTGTGGTGGGCTTGGGCGGGCTGTGGTGGGCTGGGACGAGCTATGGTGGGCTGGGACGGGCTCTGGTGGTGTGGAAAGGGCTGTGGTTGGCTGGGACGGGCCGTGATGGGCTGGGACGGGCTCTGGTGGTGTGGAAAGGGCCGTGGTGGGCTGGGACGGGCCGTGGTGGGCTGGGACGGACTGTGGTGGGCTGGGAAGGGCTGTGGTGGGCTGGGACGGTCTGTGGTGGGCTGTGGTGGGCTAGGACAGGCTGTGGTGGGCTGGGACGGGTTGTGGTGGGCTGGGACGGGCTGTGATGCTTCAGGGATGGGCTGTGGTGGGCCGGGACGGGCTGTGGTGGGCTGTGGTGGGCTGGGACGAGTTGTAGTGGGCCGGGACGGACTGTGGTGGGCTGTGGTGGGCTGTGGCGGGTTCTGGTGAGCTTAGACGGGCTGTGGTGGGCTGTGGTGGGCTGGGACGGGCTGTGGTGGGCTGGGACGGGCTGTGGTGGGCTGGGACGGGCCGTGATGGGCTGGGACGGGCTCTGGTGGTGTGGAAAGGGCCGTGGTGGGCTGGGACGGGCCGTGGTGGGCTGGGACGGACCGTGGTGGGCTGGGAAGGGCTGTGGTGGGCTGGGACGGTCTGTGGTGGGCTGGGACAGGCTGTGGTGGGCTGGGACGGGCTGTGATGCTTCAGGGATGGGCTGTGGTGGGCCGGGACGGGCTGTGGTGGGCTTTGGTGGGCTGGGACGAGTTGTAGTTCGCCGGGACGGACTGTGGTGGGCTGTGGTGGGTTCTGGTGAGCTTAGACGGGCTGTGGTGGGCTGTGGTGGGCTGGGACGGTCTGTGGTGGGCTGGGACGGGCTGTGGTGGGCTGGGACGGGCTGTGGTGGGCTGGGATGGGCTGGAACAGACTGGGACGGGCTGTGGTGGTCAGTGGTTGCCTGGGACATGCTGTGGTGGGCTGGGACGTGCTGTGGTGGGCTGGGACGGGCTGGGACGGGCTGTGGTGGGCTGGGACGGGCTGTGGTGTTCTGGGACGGGCTGTGATGGGCTAGGACGGGCTGTGATGGGCTAGGACGGGCTGTGGTGGGCTGGGACGGGCTGTGGTGGGCTGGGACGGGCTGGGACGGACTGGGACGGGCTGTGGTGGGCTGGGACGGGCTGTGGTGGGCTGGGACGGGCTGGGACGGGCTGGGACAGGCTGGGATAGGCTGAGATAGGCTGTGGTCGCCTGGGATATTATGTGGTGGGCTGTGGTGGACTCTGGTGGTCTGGAACAAGCTGTGGTTTGCGGGGACGGGCTGCGGTGGGCGGGGACGGGCTGTGGTGGGCTGGGACGGGCTGCGGTGGGCTGGGACTGGCTGAGACGGGCTGCGGTGGGCTGAGACGGGCTGTGGTGGGCTGGGACGGGCTGTGGTGGGCTGGGACGGGCTGTGGTGGGCGGGGATGAACTGTGGTGGGCGGAGACGGACAGTGGTGGGCGGAGACGGGCAGTGGTGGGCTGGGACGGGCTGTGGTGGGCTGGGACGGGCTGTGGTGGGCTGGGACGGGCTGTGGTGGGCTGGAACATTCTGTGGTGGGCTGGGACGGGCTGGGACGGGCTGTGGTGGGCTGGGACAGGCTGTGTTGGGCGGGGACGGGCTGTGGCTGGCGGTGAAGTGCTGTGGTGGGCTGGGACAGGCTGGGAAGGGCTGTGGTGTGCTGAGGTGGGCCGCGGTGGGCTGGGACGGACCATGGTGGGCCGGGACGGGCGGTGATGGGCCTGGACGGGCCGTGGTGGACCGTAGTGGGCTGGGACGGGCTTTGGTGGGCCGGGACGTGCTGTTGAATGCTGTGGTGTGCTGGGACGGGCTGTGGTGGGCTGGGATGGGCCGTGGTGGGCCGGGACGGACCGTGGTGGGCCGGGACGGTCCGTGGTAATCTGGGACGGGCTGTGGTGGGCTGGGACGGGCTGTGGTGGGCCGTGGCGGGCTGTGGTAAGCTGGGATGGGCTGTGGTGCGTAGGGACAGGCTGTGTTGGGCTGCGACGGGTTGGCATGGGCTGGGACTTGCTGTGACGGGCTGGGACGGGCTGCGGTGGGCCGGGCCGCGCTGTGGTGGACTGTGGTAAGCTGGGACGGGCTGTGGTGGGCTGGGATGGGCTGTGGTAAGCTTGGACGGGCTCTGGTAGTCCGGAACAGGCTGTGGTGGGCTGGGACGGGCTGGTACGTGCTGGCACAAGCTGGGACGTGCAGGGACGGGCTGTGGTGGGCTGAGGTGGGCCCTGGTAGGCTGTGCTGGGCTGTACTGGGCTGTGGTGTGTCGTGGTGGGCCGTGGTGGGTTGGGACGGGCTGGGACGGGCTGTGGTGGGCTGGGACGGGCCGTGGTGGGCTGGGACGGGCCGTGGTGGGCTGGGACGAACTGTGGTGGGATGGGATGGGCTGGGACGGGCTGTGGTGGACTGTGGTGGGCTGGGACGGGCTGCGGTGGGCTGGGACGGGATGTGGTGGACAGGGACGGGCTGTGGTGTGCGGGGACGTGCTGTGGTGGGCTTGGAGGGGCTGGGACGTGCTGGGATGGTCTGTAGTGGGCTGTGGTGGGCTGGCACGGTCTGGGACGGGATCTGGTGAGCTGGGACGGGCTGTGGGCTGGGACGGGCTGGGACGGGCCGTGGTGGGCCGGGACGGGCCGTGGTGGGCCAGGACGGGCTGTGGTAAGCCGGGATGGGATCTGGTGGGCCGGGACGGGCTGTGGTGTGCTGTGGTGGGCTGGGACGGGCTGTGGTGAGCTGGGACGGGGTGTGGTGAGCTGGGACGGGGTGTGGTGAGCTGGGACGGGCTGTGGTGAGCTGGGACGGGCTGTGGTGAGCTGGGACGGGCTGTGGCGGGCCGGGACGGGCTGTGGTGGGCCGGGACGGGCTGTGGTGGGCCGGGACGGGCTGTGGTGGGCCGGGACTGGCTGTGGTGGGCCGGGACGGGCTGTGGTGGGCCGAGACGGGCTGTGGTGGGCGGAGACGGCCTGGGACGGTCTGTGGTGGGCTTGGACATTCTGTTGTGGGCTGGGACGGGCTGGGACGAGCAGGGATGGGCTGTGGTGGGCTGGGACATGCTGTGCTGGACTGGGACGGGCTGTGGTGGGCTGGGACAAGCTGTGGTGGGCGGGGACGGTCTGTGGTGGGCTGGGACGGGCTGTGGTGGGCTGTGGTGGGCTGGGACGGCCTGTGGTGGGCTGGGACTGGCTGTGGTGGGCTTCAGACGGTCTGTGGTGTGCTGGGACGGTCTCTGGTGGTCTGGAACGAGCTGGGACGGGCTGTGGTGGGCTGGGACGGGCTGTGATGGGCTGGGACGGGCTATGGTGGACTGGGACGGGCTGGGACGGTCTCTGGTGGTCTGGAACGAGCTGGGACGGGCTGTGGTGGGTTGGGACGGGCTGTGGTGGGCTGGGATGGGCTGTGATGGGCTGGGACGGGCTATGGTGGACTGGGACGGGCTGGGATGGGCTGGGACGGGCTGGGACAGGCTGTGGTGGGCTGTGGTGTGCTGGGACGGGCTGTGGTGTGCTGGGACGGGCTGTGGTGGGCTGCAATGGGCTGGGACGGTCTGCGGTGGGCTGGAACGGTCTGCGGTGGGCTGGGACGGGCTGAGACGGGCTGTGGTGGGCTGGGACGGGCTGTGGTGGGCCGGGATGGGCTGTGGTTGGCTGTGGTGGGCCGTTTTGGGTTTGGATGGGAAGGGGTGGGCTGTGGTGGGCCGTGGTGGGCTGTGGCAGGCAGTGGTGGGCTGGGACGGGCCGTGGTGGGCTGTGGTGGGCCGTGGCTCGCTGCGGTGGGCCGTGGAGGGCTGGGACGGGCTGGGACGGGCTCTGGTGGTCGGGAACGGGCTGTGGTGGGCTGGGACGTGCTGTGGTGGGCTGGGACGGGCTGGGACGGGCTGTGGTGGGCTGGGACGGGCTGTGGTGTTCTGGGACGGGCTGTGGTAGGCTGTGGTGGGCTGTGGTGGGCTAGGACGGGCTGTGGTGGGCTAGGACGGGCTGTGGTGGGCTAGGACGGGCTGTGGTGGGCTGGGACGGGCTGGGACGGGCTGGGACGGGCTGTGGTGGGCTGGGACGGGCTGTGGTGGGCTGGGACAAGCTGTGGTGGGCGGGGACGGGCTGTGGTGTGCTGGGACGAGCTGTGGTGGGCTGGGACGAGCTGTGGTGGGCTGGGATGGGCTGTGGTTGGCTGGGACGGGCTGCTGTGGGCTGGGACGGGCTGGGACGGGCTGGGACAGGCTGGGATAGGCTGAGATAGGCTGTGGTCGCCTGGGATATTATGTGGTGGGCTGTGGTGGACTCTGGTGGTCTGGAACAAGCTGTGGTTTGCGGGGACGGGCTGCGGTGGGCGGGGACGGGCTGTGGTGGGCTGGGACGGGCTGCGGTGGGCTGGGACTGGCTGAGACGGGCTGTGGTGGGCTGAGACGGGCTGTGGTGGGCTGGGACGGGCTGTGGTGGGCTGGGACGGGCTGTGGTGGGCTGGGACGGGCTGTGGTGGGCGGGGATGGGCAGTGGTGGGCGGAGACGGGCAGTGGTGGGCGGAGACGGGCAGTGGTGGGCTGGGACGGGCTGTGGTGGGCTGGGACGGGCTGTGGTGGGCTGGGACGTGCTGTGGTGGGATGGAACATTCTGTGGTGGGCTGGGACGGGCTGGGACGGGCTGTGGTGGGCTGGGACAGGCTGTGTTGGGCGGGGACGGGCTGTGGCTGGCGGTGAAGTGCTGTGGTGGGCTGGGACAGGCTGGGAAGGGCTGTGGTGTGCTGAGGTGGGCCGCGGTGGGCTGGGACGGACCATGGTGGGCCGGGACGGGCGGTGATGGGCCTGGACGGGCCGTGGTGGACCGTAGTGGGCTGGGACGGGCTTTGGTGGGCCGGGACGTGCTGTTGAATGCTGTGGTGTGCTGGGACGGGCTGTGGTGGGCTGGGATGGGCCGTGGTGGGCCGGGACGGACCGTGGTGGGCCGAGACGGGCCGTGGTGGGCCGGGACGGTCCGTGGTAATCTGGGACGGGCTGTGGTGGGCTGGGACGGGCTGTGGTGGGCCGTGGCGGGCTGTGGTAAGCTGGGATGGGCTGTGGTGCGTAGGGACAGGCTGTGTTGGGCTGCGACGGGTTGGCATGGGCTGGGACTTGCTGTGACGGGCTGGGACGGGCTGCGGTGGGCCGGGCCGCGCTGTGGTGGACTGTGGTAAGCTGGGACGGGCTGTGGTGGGCTGGGATGGGCTGTGGTAAGCTTGGACGGGCTCTGGTAGTCCGGAACAGGCTGTGGTGGGCTGGGACGGGCTGGTACGTGCTGGCACAAGCTGGGACGTGCAGGGACGGGCTGTGGTGGGCTGAGGTGGGCCCTGGTAGGCTGTGCTGGGCTGTACTGGGCTGTGGTGTGTCGTGGTGGGCCGTGGTGGGTTGGGACGGGCTGGGACGGGCTGTGGTGGGCTGGGACGGGCCGTGGTGGGCTGGGACGGGCCGTGGTGGGCTGAGACGGGCCGTGGTGGGATGGGATGGGCTGGGACGGGCTGTGGTGGGCTGGGACGGGCCGTGGTGAGCTGCGGTGGGCTGTTGTAGGCTGGGACGGCTGTGGTGGGCTGGGATGGGCTGGAACAGACTGGGACGGGCTGTGGTGGTCAGTGGTTGCCTGGGACATGCTGTGGTGGGCTGGGACATGCTGTGGTGGGCTGGGACGCGCTGTGGTGGGCTGGGACGGGCTGTGGTGGGCTGTGGTGGGCTGGGACGGGCTGTGGTGGGCTGGGACGGGCTGGAATGGGCTTTGGTGGGTTGAGACGAGCTGTGGTGGGTTGGGACGGGCTGTGGTGGGCTTGGACCTGCTGTGGTGGTCAGGGACGGGTTCTGGTAGGTCCGGGACGGGCTGTGGTGGTCCAGGACGGGCTGTGGTTGCCTGGGAAGTGCTGGGACGGTCTGGGACGAGCTGGGATGGGCTGGGACGGGCTGTGGTGGGCTGGGACGGGCTGTGGTGGGCTGGGATGGGCTGGAACAGACTGGGACGGGCTGTGGTGGTCAGTGGTTGCCTGGGACATGCTGTGGTGGGCTGGGACGTGCTGTGGTGGGCTGGGACGGGCTGGGACGGGCTGTGGTGGGCTGGGACGGGCTGTGGTGTTCTGGGACGGGCTGTGGTAGGCTGTGGTGGGCTGTGGTGGGCTAGGACGGGCTGTGGTGGGCTGGGACGGGCTGTGGTGGGCTGGGACGGGCTGGGACGGGCTGGGACGGGCTGTGGTGGGCTGGGACGGGCTGTGGTGGGCTGGGACAAGCTGTGGTGGGCGGGGACGGGCTGGGACAGTCTGGGACGAGCTGTGGTGGGCTGGGATGGGCTGTGGTTGGCTGGGACGGGCTGCTGTGGGCTGGGACGGGCTGGGACGGGCTGGGACAGGCTGGGATAGGCTGAGATAGGCTGTGGTCGCCTGGGATATTATGTGGTGGGCTGTGGTGGACTCTGGTGGTCTGGAACAAGCTGTGGTTTGCGGGGACGGGCTGCGGTGGGCGGGGACGGGCTGTGGTGGGCTGGGACGGGCTGCGGTGGGCTGGGACTGGCTGAGACGGGCTGTGGTGGGCTGAGACGGGCTGTGGTGGGCTGGGACGGGCTGTGGTGGGCTGGGACGGGCTGTGGTGGGCGGGGATGAACTGTGGTGGGCGGGGATGGGCTGTGGTGGGCGGAGACGGGCAGTGGTGGGCGGAGACGGGCTGTGGTGGGCTGGGACGGGCTGTGGTGGGCTGGGACGGGCTGTGGTGGGCTGGGACGGGCTGTGGTGGGCTGGGACGGGCTGTGGTGGGCTGGAACATTCTGTGGTGGGCTGGGACGGGCTGGGACGGGCTGTGGTGGGCTGGGACAGGCTGTGTTGGGCGGGGACGGGCTGTGGCTGGCGGTGAAGTGCTGTGGTGGGCTGGGACAGGCTGGGAAGGGCTGTGGTGTGCTGAGGTGGGCCGCGGTGGGCTGGGACGGACCATGGTGGGCCGGGACGGGCGGTGATGGGCCTGGACGGGCCGTGGTGGACCGTAGTGGGCTGGGACGGGCTTTGGTGGGCCGGGACGTGCTGTTGAATGCTGTGGTGTGCTGGGACGGGCTGTGGTGGGCTGGGATGGGCCGTGGTGGGCCGGGACGGACCGTGGTGGGCCGGGACGGGCCGTGGTGGGCCGGGACGGTCCGTGGTAATCTGGGACGGGCTGTGGTGGGCTGGGACGGGCTGTGGTGGGCCGTGGCGGGCTGTGGTGGGCTGGGATGGGCTGTGGTGCGTAGGGACAGGCTGTGTTGGGCTGCGACGGGTTGGCATGGGCTGGGACTTGCTGTGACGGGCTGGGACGGGCTGCGGTGGGCCGGGCCGCGCTGTGGTGGACTGTGGTAAGCTGGGACGGGCTGTGGTGGGCTGGGATGGGCTGTGGTAAGCTTGGACGGGCTCTGGTAGTCCGGAACAGGCTGTGGTGGGCTGGGACGGGCTGGTACGTGCTGGCACAAGCTGGGACGTGCAGGGACGGGCTGTGGTGGGCTGAGGTGGGCCCTGGTAGGCTGTGCTGGGCTGTACTGGGCTGTGGTGTGTCGTGGTGGGCCGTGGTGGGTTGGGACGGGCTGGGACGGGCTGTGGTGGGCTGGGACGGGCCGTGGTGGGCTGGGACGGGCCGTGGTGGGCTGAGACGGGCCGTGGTGGGATGGGATGGGCTGGGACGGGCTGTGGTGGGCTGGGACGGGCCGTGGTGAGCTGCGGTGGGCTGTTGTAGGCTGGGACGGCTGTGGTGGGCTGGGATGGGCTGGAACAGACTGGGACGGGCTGTGGTGGTCAGTGGTTGCCTGGGACATGCTGTGGTGGGCTGGGACATGCTGTGGTGGGCTGGGACGCGCTGTGGTGGGCTGTGGTGGGCTGGGACGGGCTGTGGTGGGCTGGGACGGGCTGGCACGGGCTGGGACGAGCTGGCACGGGCTGGAACGAGCTGGCACGGACTGGGACGGGCTGGCACGGGCTGTGGTGGGCTGGAACGGGCTGTGGTGGGCTTGGACGGGCTGTGGTGGGCTGGGACGAGCTATGGTGGGCTGGGACGGGCTCTGGTGGTGTGGAAAGGGCTGTGGTGGGCTGGGACGGGCCGTGATGGGCTGGGACGGGCTCTGGTGGTGTGGAAAGGGCCGTGGTGGGCTGGGACGGGACGTGGTGGGCTGGGACGGACTGTGGTGGGCTGGGAAGGGCTGTGGTGGGCTGGGACGGTCTGTGGTGGGCTGTGGTGGGCTGGGACAGGCTGTGGTGGGCTGGGACGGGCGGTGATGCTTCAGGGATGGGCTGTGGTGGGCCGGGACGGGCTGTGGTGGGCTTTGGTGGGCTGGGATGAGTTGTAGTGCGCCGGGACGGACTGTGGTGGGCTGTGGTGGGCTGTGGTGGGTTCTGGTGAGCTTAGACGGGCTGTGGTGGGCTGTGGTGGGCCAGGACGGGCTGTGGTGGGCTGGGACGGTCTGTGGTGGGCTGGGATGGGCTGGAACAGACTGGGACGGGCTGTGGTGGTCAGTGGTTGCCTGGGACATGCTGTGGTGGGCTGGGACATGCTGTGGTGGGCTGTGGTGGGCTGGGACGAGCTGGCACAGGCTGGGACGGGCTGGCACAGACTGGGACGGGCTGGCACGGGCTGTGGTGGGCTGGAACGGGCTGTGGTGGGCTTGGGCGGGCTGTGGTGGGCTGGGACGAGCTATGGTGGGCTGGGACGGGCTCTGGTGGTGTGGAAAGGGCTGTGGTTGGCTGGGACGGGCCGTGATGGGCTGGGACGGGCTCTGGTGGTGTGGAAAGGGCCGTGGTGGGCTGGGACGGGCCGTGGTGGGCTGGGACGGACTGTGGTGGGCTGGGAAGGGCTGTGGTGGGCTGGGACGGTCTGTGGTGGGCTGTGGTGGGCTAGGACAGGCTGTGGTGGGCTGGGACGGGTTGTGGTGGGCTGGGACGGGCTGTGATGCTTCAGGGATGGGCTGTGGTGGGCCGGGACGGGCTGTGGTGGGCTGTGGTGGGCTGGGACGAGTTGTAGTGGGCCGGGACGGACTGTGGTGGGCTGTGGTGGGCTGTGGCGGGTTCTGGTGAGCTTAGACGGGCTGTGGTGGGCTGTGGTGGGCTGGGACGGGCTGTGGTGGGCTGGGACGGGCTGTGGTGGGCTGGGACGGGCCGTGATGGGCTGGGACGGGCTCTGGTGGTGTGGAAAGGGCCGTGGTGGGCTGGGACGGGCCGTGGTGGGCTGGGACGGACCGTGGTGGGCTGGGAAGGGCTGTGGTGGGCTGGGACGGTCTGTGGTGGGCTGGGACAGGCTGTGGTGGGCTGGGACGGGCTGTGATGCTTCAGGGATGGGCTGTGGTGGGCCGGGACGGGCTGTGGTGGGCTTTGGTGGGCTGGGACGAGTTGTAGTTCGCCGGGACGGACTGTGGTGGGCTGTGGTGGGTTCTGGTGAGCTTAGACGGGCTGTGGTGGGCTGTGGTGGGCTGGGACGGTCTGTGGTGGGCTGGGACGGGCTGTGGTGGGCTGGGACGGGCTGTGGTGGGCTGGGATGGGCTGGAACAGACTGGGACGGGCTGTGGTGGTCAGTGGTTGCCTGGGACATGCTGTGGTGGGCTGGGACATGCTGTGGTGGGCTGTGGTGGGCTGGGACGAGCTGGCACGGGCTGGGACGGGCTGGCACGGACTGGGACGGGCTGGCACGGGCTGTGGTGGGCTGGAACGGGCTGTGGTGGGCTTGGATGGGCTGTGGTGGGCTGGGACGAGCTATGGTGGGCTGGGACGGGCTCTGGTGGTGTGGAAAGGGCTGTGGTGGGCTGGGACGGGCCGTGATGGGCTGGGACGGGCTCTGGTGGTGTGGAAAGGGCCGTGGTGGGCTGGGACGGGCCGTGGTGGGCTGGGACGGACTGTGGTGGGCTGGGAAGGGCTGTGGTGGGCTGGGACGGTCTGTGGTGGGCTGTGGTGGGCTGGGACAGGCTGTGGTGGGCTGGGACGGGTTGTGGTGGGCTGGGACGGGCTGTGATGCTTCAGGGATGGGCTGTGGTGGGCCGGGACGGGCTGTGGTGGGCTGTGGTGGGCTGGGACGAGTTGTAGTGGTCCGGGACGGGCCGTGGTGGGCTCTGGTGGGCTGTGGCGGGTTCTGGTGAGCTTAGACGGGCTGGGACGGACTGTGGTGGGCTGGGACGGGCTGTGGTGGGCTGGGACGGGCTGTGGTGGGCTGGGACGGGCTGTGGTGGGCTGGGACGGGCCGTGGTGAGCTGGGACGGGCTGTGGTGGGCTGGGACGGGCTGTTGTAGGCTGGGTTGGGCCGTGGTGGGCTGTGGTTGGCTGGGACGGGCTGTGGTGGGCTGGGACGGGCTGTGGTCAGGCTGGGACGGGCTGTGGTGGGCTGGGATGGGCTAGGACAGACTGGGACGGGCTGTGGTGGTCAGTGGTTGTCTGGGACATGCTTTGGTGGGCTGGGACGGGCTGTGGTGGGCTGGGACGGGCTGGCACGGGCTGGGACGAGCTGGCACGGGCTGGAACGAGCTGGCACGGACTGGAACGAGCTGGCACGGACTGGGACGGGCTGGAACGGGCTGTGGTGGGCTTGGGCGGGCTGTGGTGGGCTGGGACGCGCTGTGGTGGTGTGGAAAGGGCTGTGGTGGGCTGGGACGGGCTGTGGTGGGCTGTGGTGGGCTGGGACGGGCTGTGGTGGGCTGGGACGGGCTGGAATGGGCTGTGGTGGGTTGAGACGAGCTGTGGTGGGTTGGGACGGGCTGTGGTGGGCTTGGACCTGCTGTGGTGGTCAGGGACGGGTTCTGGTAGGTCCGGGACGGGCTGTGGTGGTCCAGGACGGGCTGTGGTTGCCTGGGAAGTGCTGGGACGGTCTGGGACGAGCTGGGATGGGCTGGGACGGGCTGTGGTGGGCTGGGACGGGCTGTGGTGGGCTGGGATGGGCTGGAACAGACTGGGACGGGCTGTGGTGGTCAGTGGTTGCCTGGGACATGCTGTGGTGGGCTGGGACGTGCTGTGGTGGGCTGGGACGGGCTGGGACGGGCTGTGGTGGGCTGGGACGGGCTGTGGTGTTCTGGGACGGGCTGTGATGGGCTAGGACGGGCTGTGATGGGCTAGGACGGGCTGTGGTGGGCTGGGACGGGCTGTGGTGGGCTGGGACGGGCTGGGACGGACTGGGACGGGCTGTGGTGGGCTGGGACGGGCTGTGGTGGGCTGGGACGGGCTGGGACGGGCTGGGACAGGCTGGGATAGGCTGAGATAGGCTGTGGTCGCCTGGGATATTATGTGGTGGGCTGTGGTGGACTCTGGTGGTCTGGAACAAGCTGTGGTTTGCGGGGACGGGCTGCGGTGGGCGGGGACGGGCTGTGGTGGGCTGGGACGGGCTGCGGTGGGCTGGGACTGGCTGAGACGGGCTGTGGTGGGCTGAGACGGGCTGTGGTGGGCTGGGACGGGCTGTGGTGGGCTGGGACGGGCTGTGGTGGGCGGGGATGAACTGTGGTGGGCGGAGACGGACAGTGGTGGGCGGAGACGGGCAGTGGTGGGCTGGGACGGGCTGTGGTGGGCTGGGACGGGCTGTGGTGGGCTGGGACGGGCTGTGGTGGGCTGGAACATTCTGTGGTGGGCTGGGACGGGCTGGGACGGGCTGTGGTGGGCTGGGACAGGCTGTGTTGGGCGGGGACGGGCTGTGGCTGGCGGTGAAGTGCTGTGGTGGGCTGGGACAGGCTGGGAAGGGCTGTGGTGTGCTGAGGTGGGCCGCGGTGGGCTGGGACGGACCATGGTGGGCCGGGACGGGCGGTGATGGGCCTGGACGGGCCGTGGTGGACCGTAGTGGGCTGGGACGGGCTTTGGTGGGCCGGGACGTGCTGTTGAATGCTGTGGTGTGCTGGGACGGGCTGTGGTGGGCTGGGATGGGCCGTGGTGGGCCGGGACGGACCGTGGTGGGCCGGGACGGTCCGTGGTAATCTGGGACGGGCTGTGGTGGGCTGGGACGGGCTGTGGTGGGCCGTGGCGGGCTGTGGTAAGCTGGGATGGGCTGTGGTGCGTAGGGACAGGCTGTGTTGGGCTGCGACGGGTTGGCATGGGCTGGGACTTGCTGTGACGGGCTGGGACGGGCTGCGGTGGGCCGGGCCGCGCTGTGGTGGACTGTGGTAAGCTGGGACGGGCTGTGGTGGGCTGGGATGGGCTGTGGTAAGCTTGGACGGGCTCTGGTAGTCCGGAACAGGCTGTGGTGGGCTGGGACGGGCTGGTACGTGCTGGCACAAGCTGGGACGTGCAGGGACGGGCTGTGGTGGGCTGAGGTGGGCCCTGGTAGGCTGTGCTGGGCTGTACTGGGCTGTGGTGTGTCGTGGTGGGCCGTGGTGGGTTGGGACGGGCTGGGACGGGCTGTGGTGGGCTGGGACGGGCCGTGGTGGGCTGGGACGGGCCGTGGTGGGCTGAGACGGGCCGTGGTGGGATGGGATGGGCTGGGACGGGCTGTGGTGGGCTGGGACGGGCCGTGGTGAGCTGCGGTGGGCTGTTGTAGGCTGGGACGGCTGTGGTGGGCTGGGATGGGCTGGAACAGACTGGGACGGGCTGTGGTGGTCAGTGGTTGCCTGGGACATGCTGTGGTGGGCTGGGACATGCTGTGGTGGGCTGGGACGCGCTGTGGTGGGCTGTGGTGGGCTGGGACGGGCTGTGGTGGGCTGGGACGGGCTGGCACGGGCTGGGACGAGCTGGCACGGGCTGGAACGAGCTGGCACGGACTGGGACGGGCTGGCACGGGCTGTGGTGGGCTGGAACGGGCTGTGGTGGGCTTGGACGGGCTGTGGTGGGCTGGGACGAGCTATGGTGGGCTGGGACGGGCTCTGGTGGTGTGGAAAGGGCTGTGGTGGGCTGGGACGGGCCGTGATGGGCTGGGACGGGCTCTGGTGGTGTGGAAAGGGCCGTGGTGGGCTGGGACGGGACGTGGTGGGCTGGGATGGACTGTGGTGGGCTGGGAAGGGCTGTGGTGGGCTGGGACGGTCTGTGGTGGGCTGTGGTGGGCTGGGACAGGCTGTGGTGGGCTGGGACGGGCGGTGATGCTTCAGGGATGGGCTGTGGTGGGCCGGGACGGGCTGTGGTGGGCTTTGGTGGGCTGGGACGAGTTGTAGTGCGCCGGGACGGACTGTGGTGGGCTGTGGTGGGCTGTGGTGGGTTCTGGTGAGCTTAGACGGGCTGTGGTGGGCTGTGGTGGGCCAGGACGGGCTGTGGTGGGCTGGGACGGTCTGTGGTGGGCTGGGACGGGCTGTGGTGGGCTGGGATGGGTTGGAACAGACTGGGACGGGCTGTGGTGGTCAGTGGTTGCCTGGGACATGCTGTGGTGGGCTGGGACATGCTGTGGTGGGCTGTGGTGGGCTGGGACGAGCTGGCACAGGCTGGGACGGGCTGGCACAGACTGGGACGGGCTGGCACGGGCTGTGGTGGGCTGGAACGGGCTGTGGTGGGCTTGGGCGGGCTGGGACGAGTTGTAGTGGGCCGGGACGGACTGTGGTGGGCTGTGGTGGGCTGTGGCGGGTTCTGGTGAGCTTAGACGGGCTGGGACGGGCTGTGGTGGGCTGGGACGGTCTGTGGTGGGCTGGGACGGGCTGTGGTGGGCTGGGACGGGCTGTGGTGGGCTGGGACGGGCTGTGGTGGCCTGGGACGGGCCGTGATGGGCTGGGACGGGCTCTGGTGGTGTGGAAAGGGCCGTGGTGGGCTGGGACATGCCGTGGTGGGCTGGGACGGACCGTGGTGGGCTGGGAAGGGCTGTGGTGGGCTGGGACGGGCTGTGGTGGGCTGGGACAGGCTGTGGTGGGCTGGGACGCGCTGTGGTGGGCTGTGGTGGGCTGGGACGGGCTGTGGTGGGCTGGGACGGGCTGGCACGGGCTGGGACGAGCTGGCACGGGCTGGAACGAGCTGGCACGGACTGGGACGGGCTGGCACGGGCTGTGGTGGGCTGGAACGGGCTGTGGTGGGCTTGGACGGGCTGTGGTGGGCTGGGACGAGCTATGGTGGGCTGGGACGGGCTCTGGTGGTGTGGAAAGGGCTGTGGTGGGCTGGGACGGGCCGTGATGGGCTGGGACGGGCTCTAGTGGTGTGGAAAGGGCCGTGGTGGGCTGGGACGGGCCGTGGTGGGCTGGGACGGACTGTGGTGGGCTGGGAAGGGCTGTGGTGGGCTGGGACGGTCTGTGGTGGGCTGTGGTGGGCTGGGACAGGCTGTGGTGGGCTGGGACGGGCTGTGATGCTTCAGGGATGGGCTGTGGTGGGCCGGGACGGGCTGTGGTGGGCTGTGGTTTGCTGGGACGAGTTGTAGTAGGCCGGGACGGACTGTGGTGGGCTGTGGTGGGCTGTGGTGGGTTCTGGTGACCTTAGACGGGCTGTGGTGGGCTGTGGTGGGCTGGGACGGTCTGTGGTGGGCTGGGACGGTCTGTGGTGGGCTGGGACGGGCTGTGGTGGGCTGGGATGGGCTGGAACAGACTGGGACGGGCTGTGGTGGTCAGTGGTTGCCTGGGACATGCTGTGGTGGGCTGTGGTGGGCTGGGACGAGCTGGCACGGGCTGGAACGAGCTGGCACGGACTGGGACGGGCTGGCACGGGCTGTGGTGGGCTGGAACGGGCTGTGGTGGGCTTGGATGGGCTGTGGTGGGCTGGGACGAGCTATGGTGGGCTGGGACGGGCTCTGGTGGTGTGGAAAGGGCCGTGGTGGGCTGGGACGGGCCGTGGTGGGCTGGGACGGACTGTGGTGGGCTGGGAAGGGCTGTGGTGAGCTGGGACGGTCTGTGGTGGGCTGTGGTGGGCTGGGACAGGCTGTGGTGGGCTGGGACGGGTTGTGGTGGGCTGGGACGGGCTGTGATGCTTCAGGGATGGGCTGTGGTAGGCCGGGACGGGCTGTGGTGGGCTGTGGTGGGCTGGGACGAGTTGTAGTGGGCCGGGACGGACTGTGGTGGGCTGTGGTGGGCTGTGGTGGGTTCTGGTGAGCTTAGACGGGCTGTGGTGGGCTGTGGTGGGCTGGGACGGTCTGTGGTGGGCTGGGACGGGCTGTGGTGGGCTGGGACGGGCTGTGGTGGGCTGGGATGGGTTGGAACAGACTGGGACGGGCTGTGGTGGTCAGTGTTTGCCTGGGACATGCTGTGGTGGGCTGGGACATGCTGTGGTGGGCTGTGGTGGGCTGGGACGAGCTAGCACGGGCTGGAACGAGCTGGCACAGACTGGGACGGGCTGGCACGGGCTGTGGTGGGCTGGAACGGGCTGTGGTGGGCTTGGATGGGCTGTGGTGGGCTGGGACGAGCTATGGTGGGCTGGGACGGGCTCTGGTGGTGTGGAAAGGGCTGTGGTGGGCTGGGACGGGCCGTGATGGGCTGGGACGGGCTCTGGTGGTGTGGAAAGGGCCGTGGTGGGCTGGGACGGGCCGTGGTGGGCTGGGACGGACTGTGGTGGGCTGGGAAGGGCTGTGGTGGGCTGGGACGGTCTGTGGTGGGCTGTGGTGGGCTGGGACAGGCTGTGGTGGGCTGGGACGGGTTGTGGTGGGCTGGGACGGGCTGTGATGCTTCAGGGATGGGCTGTGGTGGGCCGGGACGGGCTGTGGTGGGCTGTGGTGGGCTGGGACGAGTTGTAGTGGGCCGGGACGGACTGTGGTGGGCTGTGGTGGGCTGTGGCGGGTTCTGGTGAGCTTAGATGGGCTGTGGTGGGCTGGGACGGTCTGTGGTGGGCTGGGACGGGCTGTGGTGGGCTGGGACGGGCTGTGGTGGGCTGGGACGGGCTGTGGTGGGTTGGGTCGGGCTGGGACGGGCTGTGGTGGGCTGGGACGGGCTGTGGTGAGCTGGGACGGGCCGTGGTGGGCTGGGACGGGCCGTGGTGGGCTGTGGTTGGCTGTGACCTGCTGTGGTGGGCTGGGACGGGCTGTTGTAGGCTGGGACGGGCTGTGGTGGGCTGGGATGGGCTAGGACAGACTGGGACGGGCTGTGGTGGTCAGTGGTTGTCTGGGACATGCTGTGGTGGGCTGGGACGGGCTGGCACGGGCTGGGACGAGCTGGCACGGGCTGGAACGAGCTGGCACGGGCTGGAACGAGCTGGCACGGACTGGGACGGGCTGGAACGGGCTGTGGTGGGCTTGGGCGGGCTGTGGTGGGCTGGGACGGGCTCTGGTGGTGTGGAAAGGGCTGTGGTGGGCTGGGACGGGCTGTGGTGGGCTGTGGTGGGCTGTGGTGGGTTCTGGTGACCTTAGACAGGCTGTGGTGGGCTGTGGTGGGCTGGGACGGTCTGTGGTGGGCTGGGACGGTCTGTGGTGGGCTGGGACGGGCTGTGGTGGGCTGTGATGGGCTGGAACAGACTGGGACGGGCTGTGGTTGTCAGTGGTTGCCTGGGACATGCTGTGGTGGGCTGGGACATGCTGTGGTGGGCTGTGGTGGGCTGGGACGGGCTCTGCTGGTGTGGAAAGGGCTGTGGTGGGCTGGGACGGGCCGTGATGGGCTGGGACGGGCTCTGGTGGTGTGGAAAGGGCCGTGGTGGGCTGGGACGGGCCATGGTGGGCTGGGATGGACTGTGGTGGGCCGGGAAGGGCTGTGGTGGGCTGGGACGGTCTGTGGTGGGCTGTGGTGGGCTGGGACAGGCTGTGGTGGGCTGGGACGGGTTGTGGTGGGCTGGGACGGGCTGTGATGCTTCAGGGATGGGCTGTGGTGGGCCGGGACGGGCTGTGGTGGGCTGTGGTGGGCTGGGACGAGTTGTAGTGGGCCGGGACGGACTGTGGTGGGCTGTGGTGGGCTGTGGTGGGTTCTGGTGAGCTTAGACGGGCTGTGGTGGGCTGTGGTGGGCTGGGACGGTCTGTGGTGGGCTGGGACGGGCTGTGGTGGGCTGGGACGGGCTGTGGTGGGCTGGGATGGGTTGGAACAGACTGGGACAGGCTGTGGTGGTCAGTGGTTGCCTGGGACATGCTGTGGTGGGCTGGGACTTGCTGTGGTGGGCTGTGGTGGGCTGGGACGAGCTAGCACGGGCTGGAACGAGCTGGCACAGACTGGGACGGGCTGGCACGGGCTGTGGTGGGCTGGAACGGGCTGTGGTGGGCTTGGATGGGCTGTGGTGGGCTGGGACGGGCTATGGTGGGCTGGGACGGGCTCTGGTGGTGTGGAAAGGGCTGTGGTGGGCTGGGACGGGCCGTGATGGGCTGGGACGGGCTCTGGTGGTGTGGAAAGGGCCGTGGTGGGCTGGGACGGGCCGTGGTGGGCTGGGAAGGGCTGTGGTGGGCTGGGACGGTCTGTGGTGGGCTGTGGTGGGCTGGGACAGGCTGTGGTGGGCTGGGACGGGTTGTGGTGGGCTGGGACGGGCTGTGATGCTTCAGGGATGGGCTGTGGTGGGCCGGGACAAGCTGTGGTGGGCTGTGGTGGGCTGGGACGAGTTGTAGTGGGCCGGGACGGACTGTGGTGGGCTGTGGTGGGCTGTGGCGGGTTCTGGTGAGCTTAGACGGGCTTTGGTGGGCTGTGGTGGGCTGGGACGGACTGTGGTGGGCTGGGACGGTCTGTGGTGGGCTGGGACGGGCTGTGGTGGGCTGGGACAGGCTGTGGTGGGTTGGGTCGGGCTGGGACGGGCTGTGGTGGGCTGGGACGGGCTGTGGTGAGCTGGGACGGGCCGTGGTGGGCTGGGACGGGCCGTGGTGGGCTGTGGTTGGCTGGGACGGGCTGTGGTGGGCTGGGACGGGCTGTTGTAGGCTGGGACGGGCTGTGGTGGGCTGGGATGGGCTAGGACAGACTGGGACGGGCTGTGGTGGTCAGTGGTTGTCTGGGACATGCTGTGGTGGGCTGGGACGGGCTGGCACAGGCTGGGACGAGCTGGCACGGGCTGGAACGAGCTGGCACGGGCTGGAACGAGCTGGCACGGACTGGGACGGGCTGGAACGGGCTGTGGTGGGCTTGGGCGGGCTGTGGTGGGCTGGGACGGGCTCTGGTGGTGTGGAAAGGGCTGTGGTGGGCTGGGACGGGCTGTGGTGGGCTGTGGTGGGCTGTGGTGGGCTGGGACGGGCTGTGGTGGGCTGGGACGGGCTGGAATGGGCTTTGGTGGGTTGAGACGAGCTGTGGTGGGTTGGGACGGGCTGTGGTGGGCTTGGGCCTGCTGTGGTGGTCAGAGACGGGTTCTGGTAGGTCCGGGACGGGCTGTCGTGGTCCAGGACGGGCTGTGGTTGGCTGGGAAGTGCTGGGACGGTCTGGGACGGGCTGTGGTGGGCTGGGACGGGCCGTGGTGGGCTGCGGTGGGCTGTTGTAGGCTGGGACGGGCTGTGGTGGGCTGGGATGTGCTGGAACAGACTGGGACGGGCTGTGGTGGTCAGTGGTTGCCTGGGACATGCTGTGGTGGGCTGGGACATGCTGTGGTGGGCTGGGACGCGCTGTGGTGGGCTGTGGTGGGCTGGGACGGGCTGTGGTGGGCTGGGACGGGCTGGCACGGGCTGGGACGAGCTGGCACGGGCTGGAACGAGCTGGCACGGACTGGGACGGGCTGGCACGGGCTGTGGTGGGCTGGAACGGGCTGTGGTGGGCTTGGACGGGCTGTGGTGGGCTGGGACGGGCTCTGGTGGTGTGGAAAGGGCTGTGGTGGGCTGGGACGGGCCGTGATGGGCTGGGACGGGCTCTGGTGGTGTGGAAAGGGCCGTGGTGGGCTGGGACGGGACGTGGTGGGCTGGGACGGACTGTGGTGGGCTGGGAAGGGCTGTGGTGGGCTGGGACGGTCTGTGGTGGGCTGTGGTGGGCTGGGACTAGTTGTGGTGGGCTGGGACGGGCTGTGATGCTTCAGGGATGGGCTGTGGTGGGCTGGGACGAGTTGTAGTGCGCCGGGACGGACTGTGGTGGGCTGTGGTGGGCTGTGGTGGGTTCTGGTGAGCTTAGACGGGCTGTGGTGGGCTGGGACGGTCTGTGGTGGGCTGGGACGGTCTGTGGTGGGCTGGGACGGGCTGTGGTGGGCTGGGATGGGCTGGAACAGACTGGGACGGGCTGTGGTGGTCAGTGGTTGCCTGGGACATGCTGTGGTGGGCTGGGACATGCTGTGGTGGGCTGTGGTGGGCTGTGGTGGGCTGGGACGAGCTGGCACGGGCTGGAACGAGCTGGCACGGACTGGGACGGGCTGGCGCGGGCTATGGTGGGCTGGAACGGGCTGTGGTGGGCTTGGATGGGCTGTGGTGGGCTGGGACGAGCTATGGTGCGCTGGGACGGGCTCTGGTGGTGTGGAAAGGGCTGTGGTGGGCTGGGACGGGCCGTGATGGGCTGGGACGGGCTCTGGTGGTGTGGAAAGGGCCGTGGTGGGCTGGGACGGGCCGTGGTGGGCTGGGACGGGCCATGGTGGGCTGGGACGGACTGTGGTGGGCTGGGAAGGGCTGTGGTGGGCTGGGACGGTCTGTGGTGGGCTGTGGTGGGCTGGGACAGGCTGTGGTGGGCTGGGACGGGTTGTGGTGGGCTGGGACGGGCTGTGATGCT
The DNA here is from genome assembly GCF_023634085.1 of Falco cherrug. NCBI lineage: Eukaryota > Metazoa > Chordata > Aves > Falconiformes > Falconidae > Falco > Falco cherrug. The sequence goes on from NW_026599327.1 coordinate 186,110, forward strand.
TCAGGGATGGGCTGTGGTGGGCCGGGACGAGCTGTGGTGGGCTGTGGTGGGCTGGGACGGGTTGTGGTGAGCTTAGACGGGCTGTGGTGGGCCAGGACGGGCTGTAGTGGGCTGGGACGGGCTGTGGTGGGCTGGGACAGGCTGTGGTGGGCTGGGATAAGCTGTGGTGGGCTGGGACGGGCTGTGTTAGGCTGGGATGGGTAGTGGAGGATTGGGACGGGCTATGGAAAGCTGTGGAGAGCTGGGACGGTCTGTGGTGGGCTGGGACAGGCTGTGGTGGGCTTGGACCTGCTGTGGTGGTCGGGGACGGGTTGTGGTAGGTCCGGGACGGTCTGTGGTGGCCTGGGAAGGCCTGGGACGGGCTGGGACGGGCTGGGACGAGCTGGGACGGGCTGTGGTGGGCGGGGACGGGCTGTGGTGGGCGGGGACGGGCTGGGACGAGCTGGGACGGTCTGTGGTGGGCTGCGGTAGGCTGTGGTGTTCTGTAGTGGTCTGTGGTGTTCTGTAGTGGTCTGTGGTGGGCTGGGACGGGCTGTGGTAGGCTGGAGCGAGCTTTGGTGGGTTGTGGTGAGCTGGGATGGGCTGTGGTGGGCTGGGATGGGCTGTGGTGGGCTGTGGTGGGCTGAGACGGTCTGGGAGGGGCTGAAACGGGCTGGGTCGTCTCTGGGGGTCTGGGAGGGGCTGGGAAGGCTTGTGGTGGGCTGGGACGAGCTGGGACAGGCTGGGACGGGCTGTGGTGGGCTGGGACGGGCTGTGGTGGGCTGGGACGGACTGTGGTGGGCTGGGATGGGCAGTGGTGGGCTGGGACGGGCTGTGGTGGGCTGAGGTGGGCCGCGGTGGGCCGGGACGGACCATGGTGGGCCGGGACGGGCGGTGATGGGCCTGGACGGGCCGTGGTGGACCGTAGTGGGCTGGGACGGGCTTTGGTGGGCCGGGACGTGCTGTTGTAGGCTGTGGTGGGCTGGGACGGGCTGTGGTGGGCTGGGACGGGCTGTGGTGGGCTGGGACGGGCTGTGGTGGGCTGGGACGCGCTGTGGTGGGCTGGGACGCGCTGTGGTGGGCTGGGAAGGGCTGGGACGGGCTGTGGGCGGCTGGGATGGGCTGTGGTGGGCTGTGGTGGGCTGAAAAGGGCTGTGGAGGGCTGGGACGGGCTGTGGTGGGCTGTGGTGGGCTGAAAAGGGCTGTGGAGGGCTGGGACGGGCTGTGGTGGGCTGGGACGTGCTGTGGTGGTCTGCGGTAGGCTGTGGTGTGCTGTAGTGGCCTGTGGTGGGCTGGGACGGGCTGTGGTGGGCTGGGACGGGCTGTGGTGGGCTGGGACGGGCTGTGGTGGGTTGTGGTGGGCTGGGACAGGCTGTGGTGAGTTGAGACAAGCTGTGGTGGGCTGGGACAGGATGTGGAGGGCTGGCCGGGCTGTGGTGGGTTGGGACGGGCTCTGGTGCGCTGTGTTGGGTTGTGATGAGCTGAGACAGTCTGTGGTGGGTTGGGACGGGCTGTGGAGAGCTGTGGAGTGCTGTGGTGGGCTTGGACAGGCTGTGGTGGGCTTGGACAGGCTGTGGTGGGTTGAGATCTGTCGTGGTGGGCCAAGGTGGGCTGGGACGGGCCGTGGTGTGCTGGGATGGGCCGTGGTGGGCTGGGACGGGCTTTGGTGGGCCGGGACGGGCCGTGGTGGGCCGGGACGGGCCGTGGTGGGCCGGGACGGTCCGTGGTAATCTGGGACGGTCCGTGGTGGGCTGGGACGGGCTGTGGTGGGCTGGGAGTGGCTGTGATGGGCTGGGACGGGCTGTGATGGGCTGGGACCGGCTGTGATGGGCTGGGACGAGCTGTGACGGGCTGGGACGGGCTGTGGTGGGCTGGGACGGGCTGTGGTGGGCTGGGACGGGCTGTGGTGGGCTGGGACGGGCTGTGGTGGGCTGGGACGGGCAGTGGTGGGCTGGGACGGGCTGTGGTGGGCTGAGGTGGGCCGCGGTGGGCTGGGACGGACCATGGTGGGCCGGGACGGGCGGTGATGGGCCTGGACGTGCCGTGGTGGACCGTAGTGGGCTGGGACGGGCTTTGGTGGGCCGGGACGTGCTGTTGTAGGCTGTGGTGGGCTGGGACGGGCTGTGGTGGGCTGGGACGGGCTGTGGTGGGCTGGGACGGGCTGGGACGGGCTGTGGTGGGATGGGGAGGGCTGTTGGGGGCTGGGACGGGCTGTGGGGGGCTGGGACGCGCTGTGGTGGGCTGGGACGCGCTGTGGTGGGCTGGGAAGGGCTGGGACGGGCTGGTGTGGGCTGGGACGGGCTGTGGTTGGCTGGGACGGGCTGTGGTGGGCTGTGGTGGGCTGAAAAGGGCTGTGGAGGGCTGGGACGGGCTGTGGTGGGCTGGGACGGGCTGTGGTGGTCTGCGGTATGCTGTGGTGTGCTGTAGTGGCCTGTGGTGGGCTTGGACAGGCTGTGGTGAGCTGGGACGGGCTGTGGTGGGCTGGGACGGGTCGTGGTGGGCCGTGATTGGCTGTGGTGGGTTGTGGTGGGCTGGGACAGGCTATGGTGAGTTGAGACGGGCTGTGGTGGGCTGGGACAGGATGTGGTGGGTTGGGACGGGCTCTGGTGTGCTGTGTTGGGTTGTGATGAGCTGAGACAGTCTGTGGTGGGTTGGGACGGGCTGTGGAGAGCTGTGGAGGGCTGTGGTGGGCTTGGACAGGCTGTGGTGGGTTGAGATCTGTCGTGGTGGGCCGTGGTGTGCTGGGATGGGCCGTGGTGTGCTGGGATGGGCCGTGGTGGGCTGGGATGGGCCGGGGTGGGCCGGGACGGGCTGTGGTTGGCCGGGACGGGCAGTGGTGGGCCGTGACGGTCCGTGGTAATCTGGGACGGTCCGTGGTGGGATGGGACGGGCTGTGATGGGCTGGGACGAGCTGTGACGGGCTGGGACGGGCTGTGGTGGGCTGGGACGGGCTGTGGTGGGCTATGGTGGGCTTTTGTAGGCTGGGACAGTCTTTGGCGGGCCGTGGTAGGCTGGGACAGGCTGTGGCGGGCCGTGGTGAGCCGTGGTGGGCTGTGGTGTGTCGTGGTGGGCCGTGGTGGGCTGGGACGGGCCATGGTGGGCTGGGACGGGCTTTGGTGGGTTGTGGTGGGCTTGGACTGGCTGTGGTGGGCTGGGACGGGCTGTGGTGGGCTGGGACAGGCTGGGACGGGCTGTGGTGGGCTGGGACGGGCTCTGGTGCGCTGTGTTGGGTTGTGATGAGCTGAGACAGTCTGTGGTGGGTTGGGACGGGCTGTGGAGAGCTGTGGAGGGCTGTGGTGGGCTTGGACAGGCTGTGGTGGGTTGAGATCTGTCGTGGTGGGCCAAGGTGGGCTGGGACGGGCCGTGGTGTGCTGGGATGGGCTGTGGTGGGCTGGGACGGGCTTTGGTGGGCTGGGACGGGCCGTGGTGGGCCGGGACGGGCCGTGGTGGGCCGGGACGGTCCGTGGTAATCTGGGACGGTCCGTGGTGGGCTGGGACGGGCTGTGGTGGGCTGGGACTGGCTGTGATGGGCTGGGACGGGCTGTGATGGGCTGGGACCGGCTGTGACGGGCTGGGACGAGCTGTGACGGGCTGGGACGAGCTGTGACGGGCTGGGACGGGCTGTGGTGGGCTGGGACGGGCTGTGGTGGGCTGGGACGGGCTGTGGTGGGCTGGGACGGGCAGTGGTGGGCTGGGACGGGCTGTGGTGGGCTGAGGTGGGCCGCGGTGGGCCGGGACGGACCATGGTGGGCCGGGACGGGCGGTGATGGGCCTGGACGTGCCGTGGTGGACCGTAGTGGGCTGGGACGGGCTTTGGTGGGCCGGGACGTGCTGTTGTAGGCTGTGGTGTGCTGGGACGGGCTGTGGTGGGCTGGGACGGGCTGTGGTGGGCTGGGACGGGCTGTGGTGGGCTGGCACGGGCTGTGGTGGGATGGGGAGGGCTGTTGGGGGCTGGGACGGGCTGTGGGGGGCTGGGACGCGCTGTGGTGGGCTGGGAAGCGCTGTGGTGGGCTGGGAAGGGCTGGGACGGGCTGGTGTGGGCTGGGACGGGCTGTGGTTGGCTGGGACGGGCTGTGGTGGGCTGTGGTGGGCTGAAAAGGGCTGTGGAGGGCTGGGACGGGCTGTGGTGGGCTGGGACGGGCTGTGGTGGTCTGCGGTATGCTGTGGTGTGCTGTAGTGGCCTGTGGTGGGCTTGGACAGGCTGTGGTGAGCTGGGACGGGCTGTGGTGGGCTGGGACGGGTCGTGGTGGGCCGTGATTGGCTGTGGTGGGTTGTGGTGGGCTGGGACAGGCTGTGGTGAGTTGAGACGGGCTGTGGTGGGCTGGGACGGGCTGTGGTGGGTTGGGACGGGCTCTGGTGCGCTGTGTTGGGTTGTGATGAGCTGAGACAGTCTGTGGTGGGTTGGGACGGGCTGTGGAGAGCTGTGGAGGGCTGTGGTGGGCTTGGACAGGCTGTGGTGGGTTGAGATCTGTCGTGGTGGGCCGTGGTGGGCTGGGATGGGCCGTGGTGGGCTGGGATGGGCTGTGGTGGGCCGGGACGGGCCGTGGTGGGCCGGGACGGGCCGTGGTGGGCCGGGACGGGCAGTGGTGGGCCGTGACGGTCCGTGGTAATCTGGGACGGGCTGTGGTGGGCTGGGACAGGCTGTGATGGGCTGGGACGAGCTGTGACGGGCTGGGACGGGCTGTGGTGGGTTGGGACGGGCTGTGGTGGGCTGGGACGGGCTGTGGTGGGCTGGAATGGGATGCGGTGGGCCGTGGTGGGCTGTGGTGGGCCGTGGTGGGCTGGGATAGGCTGGGGTGGGCTATGACGTGCCGTGGTGTGCCGTGGTGAACTGTGGTGGGCTGTGGTAAGGCGTGGTGGGTTGTGGTGGGCCGTGGTGGGCTGTGGTCGGACGTGGTGGGCTGGGACAAGCTGTGGTCGGCCGGGACGGACTGTGGTGTGCTGGGACAAGCTGTGGTGGGCTGGGACTGGCTGTGGTGGACTGTGGTGGGCTTGGACAGGCTGTGGTGGGCTGGGATGGGCTGTGGTGGGCTATGGTCGTGTGGAACGGGCTGGGACAGGCTGGGACGTGCTGTGGTGGGCTGAGACGTACTGTGGTGGGCTGTGGTGGGCTGTGGTGGGCTGGGACGGGCTGTGGTGGGCTGTGGAGGGCTGGGACAGGCTGGGACAGGCTGTGGTGGGCTGTGGTAAGCTGGGACGGGCTCTGGTGGACTGGGACGGTCTGTGGTGTGCTGTGGTGGGCTGGGACGGGCTGTGGTGGGCTGGGACAAGCTGTGGTGGGCTCTGGTGGGATGGGACAAGTTAGTGGTGGGCTGTGGTGGGCTGGGACGGGCTGTGGTGGGCCGTAGTGGGCTGTGGTGGGCTGGGACAGGCTGGCACGGGCTGTGGTGGGCTGGTATTGGCTGGCACGGGCTGGGGTGGGCTGTGGTGGGCTGGGACGGGCCGTGGTGGGCTGGGACGGGCCGTGTTTGGCTGGGACGGGCCGTGTTTGGATGGGACGGGCCGTGTTTGGCTGGGAAGGGCCGTGGTGGGCTGGGACGGACCGTGGTGGGCTGGGACGGGCCGTGGTGGGCTGGGACGGGCCGTGGTGGGCTGGGACGGGCTGTGGTGGGCTGGGACGGGCTGTGGTGGGCTGGGACGGGCTGTGGTTGGCTATGGTGGGCTGGGAAGTACTGTGGTGGTCTGGGACGGGCTGGGATGGGCTGGGATGGGCTATGGTGGGCTGGGACGGGCTGTGGTGGGCTGGCACGGGCTGTGGTCGGCTGGGACGTGCCGTGTTGGGCTGGGACGGGCTGGGACGCGCTGTGGTGGGCTTGGACGCGCTGTGGTGGGCTGGGACGCGCTGTGGTGGGCTGGGATGGGCTGTGGTGGGCTGGGCCGGGCTGTGGTGGGTTGGGACGGGCTCTGGTGCGCTGTGTTGGGTTGTGATGAGCTGAGACAGTCTGTGGTGGGTTGGGACGGGCTGTGGATAGCTGTGGAGGGCTGTGGTGGGCTTGGACAGGCTGTGGTGGGTTGAGATCTGTCGTGGTGGGCCGTGGTGGGCTGGGATGGGCCGTGGTGGGCTGGGATGGGCCGTGGTGGGCCGGGACGGGCCGTGGTGGGCCGGGACGGGCCGTGGTGGGCCGGGACGGGCTGGGATGGGCTATGGTGGGCTGGGACGGGCTGTGGTGGGCTGGCACGGGCTGTGGTCGGATGGGACGTGCTGTGGTGGGCTGGGACGGGCTGGGACGCACTGTGGTGGGCTGGGACGCGCTGTGGTGGGCTGGCACGCGCTGTGGTGGGCTGGGACGGGCTGTGGTGGGCTGGGACGGGCTGTGGTGGGTTGGGACGGGCTCTGGTGCGCTGTGTTGGGTTGTGATGAGCTGAGACAGTCTGTGGTGGTTTGGGACGGGCTGTGGAGAGCTGTGGAGGGCTGTGGTGGGCTTGGACAGGCTGTGGTGGGTTGAGATCTGTCGTGGTGGGCCGTGGTGGGCTGGGATGGGCCGTGGTGGGCTGGGATGGGCCGGGGTGGGCCGGGACGGGCCTTGGTGGGCCGGGACGGGCAGTGGTGGGCCATGACGGTCCGTGGTAATCTGGGACGGTCCGTGGTGGGCTGGGACGGGCTGTGATGGGCTGGGACGAGCTGTGACGGGCTGGGACGGGCTGTGGTGGGCTGGGACGGGCTGTGGTGGGCTGGGACGGGCTGTGGTGGGCTATGGTGGGCTGTGGTGGGCTTTCGTAGGCTGGGACAGTCTTTGGCGGGCCGTGGTAGGCTGGGACAGGCTGTGGCGGGCCGTGGTGAGCCGTGGTGGGCTGTGGTGTGTCGTGGTGGGCCGTGGTGGGCTGGGACGGGCCATGGTGGGCTGGGACGGGCTTTGGTGGGTTGTGGTGGGCTTGGACTGGCTGTGGTGGGCTGGGACGGGCTGTGGTGGGCTGGGACAGGCTGGGACGGGCTGTGGTGGGCTGGGAAGGGCTGTGGTGGGCTATGGTGGGCTGTGGTGGGCTTTAGTAGGCTGGGACAGTCTTTGGCGGGCCGTGGTAGGCTGGGACAGGCTGTGGCGGGCCATGGTGGGCCGTGGTGGTCTGGGACGGGCCGTTGTGGTCTGGGACGGGCAGTGGTGGGCTGGGACGGGCCGTGGTGGGCTGGGACGGGCCGTGGTGGGCTGGGACGCGCCGTGGTGGGCTGGGACGGGTTGGGAGGGTCTGGGATGGGCTGTGGTGGGCCGTGGTGGGCTGGGACGAGCCGTGGTGGGCCGTGGCGGGCTGTGGTAAGCTGGGATGGGCTGTGGTGCGTAGGGACAGGCTGTGTTGGGCTGCGACGGGTTGGCATGGGCTGGGACTTGCTGTGACGGGCTGGGACGGGCTGTGGTGGGCTGGGAATGGCTGGGACGGGCTGGGACGGGCTGTGGTGGGTTGTGGTGGGCTGGGACGGGCTGTGGTGGGCTGGGACGAGCTGGTGTGGGCTGGGACGGTCTGTGGTGGGCTGGGACGGTCTGTGGTGGGCTGAGACGTACTGTGGTGGGCTGGGACGGGCTGTGGTGGGCTGTGGAGGGCTGGGACAGGCTGGGACAGGCTGTGGTGGGCTGTGGTAAGCTGGGACGGGCTCTGGCGGACTGGGACGGTCTGTGGTGTGCTGTGGTGGGCTGGGACAAGCTGTGGTGGGCTGGGACAAGCTGTGGTGGGCTCTGGTGGGATGGGACGGGTTAGTGGTGGGCTGTGGTGGGCTGGGACGGGCTGTGGTGGGCCGTAGTGGGCTGTGGTGGGCTGGGACAGGCTGGCACGGGCTGTGGTGGGCTGGTATTGGCTGGCACGGGCTGGGGTGGGCTGTGGTGGGCTGGGACGGGCCGTGGTGGGCTGGGACGGGCCGTGTTTGGCTGGGACGGGCCGTGTTTGGCTGGGACGGGCCGTGTTTGGCTGGGAAGGGCCGTGGTGGGTTGGGACGGACCGTGGTGGGCTGGGACGGGCCGTGGTGGGCTGGGACGGGCCGTGGTGGGCTGGGACGGGCCGTGGTGGGCTGGGACGGGCTGTGGTGGGCTGGGACGGTCTGTGGTTGGCTATGGTGGGCTGGGAAGTACTGTGGTGGTCTGGGACGGGCTGTGGTTGGCTATGGTGGGCTGGGAAGTACTGTGGTGGTCTGGGACAGGCTGGGATGGGCTGGGACGGGCTGGGATGGGCTATGGTGGGCTGGGACGGGCTGTGGTGGGCTGACACGGGCTGTGGTCGGCTGGGACGTGCCGTGGTGGGCTGGGACGCGCTGTGGTGGGCTGGGACGGGCCGTGGTGGGCTGGGACGGGCCGTGGTGGGCTGGGACGCGCTGTGGTGGGCTGGGATGGGCTGTGGTGGGCTGGGCCGGGCTGCGGTGGGTTGGGACGGGCTCTGGTGCACTGTGTTGGGTTGTGATGAGCTGAGACAGTCTGTGGTGGGTTGGGACGGGCTGTGGAGAGCTGTGGAGGGCTGTGGTGGGCTTGGACAGGCTGTGGTGGGTTGAGATCTGTCGTGGTGGGCCGTGGTGGGCTGGGATGGGCCGTGGTGGGCTGGGATGGGCCGTGGTGGGCCGGGACGGGCCGTGGTGGGCCGGGACGGGCAGTGGTGGGCCGTGACGGTCCGTGGTAATGTGGGACGGGCCGTGGTGGGCTGGGACGGGCTGTGGTGGGCTGGGACGGGCTGTGGTGGGCTGGGACGGGCTGTGGTGGGCTGGGACGGGATGCGGTGGGCCGTGGTGGGCTGTGGTGGGCCGTGGTGGGCTGGGATAGGCTGGGGTGGGCTATGACGTGCCGTGGTGTGCCGTGGTGAACTGTGGTGGGCTGTGGTAAGGCGTGGTGGGTTGTGGTGGGCCGTGGTGGGCTGTGGTCGGACGTGGTGGGCTGGGACAAGCTGTGGTCGGCCGGGACGGACTGTGGTGTGCTGGGACAAGCTGTGGTGGGCTGGGACTGGCTGTGGTGGACTGTGGTGGGCTTGGACAGGCTGTGGTGGGCTGGGATGGGCTGTGGTGGGCTATGGTCGTGTGGAACGGGCTGGGACAGGCTGGGACGTGCTGTGGTGGGCTGAGACGTACTGTGGTGGGCTGGGACGGGCTGTGGTGGGCTGTGGAGGGCTGGGACAGGCTGGGACAGGCTGTGGTGGGCTGTGGTAAGCTGGGACGGGCTCTGGCGGACTGGGACGGTCTGTGGTGTGCTGTGGTGGGCTGGGACGGGCTGTGGTGGGCTGGGACAAGCTGTGGTGGGCTCTGGTGGGATGGGACGGGTTAGTGGTGGGCTGTGGTGGGCTGGGACGGGCTGTGGTGGGCCGTAGTGGGCTGTGGTGGGCTGGGACAGGCTGGCACGGGCTGTGGTGGGCTGGTATTGGCTGGCACGGGCTGGAATGGGCTGTGGTGGGCTGGGACGGGCCGTGGTGGGCTGGGACGGGCCGTGTTTGGCTGGGACGGGCCGTGTTTGGCTGGGACGGGCCGTGTTTGGCTGGGAAGGGCCGTGGTGGGTTGGGACGGACCGTGGTGGGCTGGGACGGGCCGTGGTGGGCTGGGACGGGCCGTGGTGGGCTGGGACGGGCTGTGGTGGGCTGGGACGCGCTGTGGTGGGCTGGGATGGGCTGTGGTGGGCTGGGCCGGGCTGCGGTGGGTTGGGACGGGCTCTGGTGCACTGTGTTGGGTTGTGATGAGCTGAGACAGTCTGTGGTGGGTTGGGACGGGCTGTGGAGAGCTGTGGAGGGCTGTGGTGGGCTTGGACAGGCTGTGGTGGGTTGAGATCTGTCGTGGTGGGCCGTGGTGGGCTGGGATGGGCCGTGGTGGGCTGGGATGGGCCGTGGTGGGCCGGGACGGGCCGTGGTGGGCCGGGACGGGCAGTGGTGGGCCGTGACGGTCCGTGGTAATGTGGGACGGGCCGTGGTGGGCTGGGACGGGCTGTGGTGGGCTGGGACGGGCTGTGGTGGGCTGGGACGGGCTGTGGTGGGCTGGGACGGGATGCGGTGGGCCGTGGTGGGCTGTGGTGGGCCGTGGTGGGCTGGGATAGGCTGGGGTGGGCTATGACGTGCCGTGGTGTGCCGTGGTGAACTGTGGTGGGCTGTGGTAAGGCGTGGTGGGTTGTGGTGGGCCGTGGTGGGCTGTGGTCGGACGTGGTGGGCTGGGACAAGCTGTGGTCGGCCGGGACGGACTGTGGTGTGCTGGGACAAGCTGTGGTGGGCTGGGACTGGCTGTGGTGGACTGTGGTGGGCTTGGACAGGCTGTGGTGGGCTGGGATGGGCTGTGGTGGGCTATGGTCGTGTGGAACGGGCTGGGACAGGCTGGGACGTGCTGTGGTGGGCTGAGACGTACTGTGGTGGGCTGGGACGGGCTGTGGTGGGCTGTGGAGGGCTGGGACAGGCTGGGACAGGCTGTGGTGGGCTGTGGTAAGCTGGGACGGGCTCTGGCGGACTGGGACGGTCTGTGGTGTGCTGTGGTGGGCTGGGACGGGCTGTGGTGGGCTGGGACAAGCTGTGGTGGGCTCTGGTGGGATGGGACGGGTTAGTGGTGGGCTGTGGTGGGCTGGGACGGGCTGTGGTGGGCCGTAGTGGGCTGTGGTGGGCTGGGACAGGCTGGCACGGGCTGTGGTGGGCTGGTATTGGCTGGCACGGGCTGGAATGGGCTGTGGTGGGCTGGGACGGGCCGTGGTGGGCTGGGACGGGCCGTGTTTGGCTGGGACGGGCCGTGTTTGGCTGGGACGGGCCGTGTTTGGCTGGGAAGGGCCGTGGTGGGTTGGGACGGACCGTGGTGGGCTGGGACGGGCCGTGGTGGGCTGGGACGGGCCGTGGTGGGCTGGGACGGGCTGTGGTGGGCTGGGATGGGCTTGGACAGGCTGGGACGGGCTGTGGTGGGCTGGGACGGGCTGCGGTGTGCTGGGCCGGGCTGTGGTGGGTTGGGACGGGCTCTGGTGCGCTGTGTTGGGTTGTGATGAGCTGAGACAGTCTGTGGTGGGTTGGGATGGGCTGTGGATAGCTGTGGAGGGCTGTGGTGGGCTTGGACAGGCTGTGGTGGGTTGAGATCTGTTGTGGTGGGCCGTGGTGGGCTGGGATGGCCCGTGGTGGGCTGGGATGGGCCGTGCTGTTCTGGGATGGGCCGTGGTGGGCCGGGACGGGCCGTGGTGGGCCGGGACGGGCTGGGATGGGCTATGGTGGGCTGGGACGGGCTGTGGTGGGCTGGCACGGGCTGTGGTGGGCTGGGACGTGCCGTGGTGGGCTGGGACGGGCTGGGACGGGCTGGGACGCGCTGTGGTGGGTTGGGACGCGCTGTGGTGGGTTGGGACGGGCTCTGGTGCGCTCTGTTGGGTTGTGATGAGCTGAGACAGTCTGTGGTGGGTTGGGACGGGCTGTGGAGAACTGTGGAGGGCTGTGGTGGGCTTGGACAGGCTGTGGTGGGTTGAGATCTGTCGTGGTGGGCCGTGGTGGGCTGGGATGGGCCGTGGTGGGCTGGGATGGGCCGTGGTGGGCCGGGACGGGCCGTGGTGGGCCGGGACGGGCCGTTGTGGGCCGTGACGGTCCGTGGTAATCTGGGACGGTCCGTGGTGGGCTGGGACGGGCTGTGATGGGCTGGGACGAGCTGTGACGGGCTGGGACGGGCTGTGGTGGGTTGGAACGGGCTGTGGTGGGCTGGGACGGGCTGTGGTGGGCTGGGACGGGATGCGGTGGGCCGTGGTGGGCTGTGGTAGGCCGTGGTGGGCTGGGACAGGCTGTGGTGGGCTATGACGTTCCGTGGTGTGCCGTGGTGAACTGTGGTGGGCTGTGGTAAGGCGTGGTGGGTTGTGGTGGGCCGTGGTGGGCTGTGGTCGGACGTGGTGGGCTGGGACAAGCTGTGGTCGGCCGGGACGGACTGTGGTGTGCTGGGACAAGCTGTGGTGGGCTGGGACTGGCTGTGGTGGACTGTGGTGGGCTTGGACAGGCTGTGGTGGGCTGGGATGGGCTGTGGTGGGCTATGGTCGTGTGGAACGGGCTGGGACAGGCTGGGACGTGCTGTGGTGGGCTGAGACGTACTGTGGTGGGCTGGGACGGGCTGTGGTGGGCTGTGGAGGGCTGGGACAGGCTGGGACAGGCTGTGGTGGGCTGTGGTAAGCTGGGACGGGCTCTGGCGGACTGGGACGGTCTGTGGTGTGCTGTGGTGGGCTGGGACGGGCTGTGGTGGGCTGGGACAAGCTGTGGTGGGCTCTGGTGGGATGGGACGGGTTAGTGGTGGGCTGTGGTGGGCTGGGACGGGCTGTGGTGGGCCGTAGTGGGCTGTGGTGGGCTGGGACAGGCTGGCACGGGCTGTGGTGGGCTGGTATTGGCTGGCACGGGCTGGAATGGGCTGTGGTGGGCTGGGACGGGCCGTGGTGGGCTGGGACGGGCCGTGTTTGGCTGGGACGGGCCGTGTTTGGCTGGGACGGGCCGTGTTTGGCTGGGAAGGGCCGTGGTGGGTTGGGACGGACCGTGGTGGGCTGGGACGGGCCGTGGTGGGCTGGGACGGGCCGTGGTGGGCTGGGACGGGCTGTGGTGGGCTGGGATGGGCTTGGACAGGCTGGGACGGGCTGTGGTGGGCTGGGACGGGCTGCGGTGTGCTGGGCCGGGCTGTGGTGGGTTGGGACGGGCTCTGGTGCGCTGTGTTGGGTTGTGATGAGCTGAGACAGTCTGTGGTGGGTTGGGATGGGCTGTGGATAGCTGTGGAGGGCTGTGGTGGGCTTGGACAGGCTGTGGTGGGTTGAGATCTGTTGTGGTGGGCCGTGGTGGGCTGGGATGGCCCGTGGTGGGCTGGGATGGGCCGTGCTGTTCTGGGATGGGCCGTGGTGGGCCGGGACGGGCCGTGGTGGGCCGGGACGGGCTGGGATGGGCTATGGTGGGCTGGGACGGGCTGTGGTGGGCTGGCACGGGCTGTGGTGGGCTGGGACGTGCCGTGGTGGGCTGGGACGGGCTGGGACGGGCTGGGACGCGCTGTGGTGGGTTGGGACGCGCTGTGGTGGGTTGGGACGGGCTCTGGTGCGCTCTGTTGGGTTGTGATGAGCTGAGACAGTCTGTGGTGGGTTGGGACGGGCTGTGGAGAACTGTGGAGGGCTGTGGTGGGCTTGGACAGGCTGTGGTGGGTTGAGATCTGTCGTGGTGGGCCGTGGTGGGCTGGGATGGGCCGTGGTGGGCTGGGATGGGCCGTGGTGGGCCGGGACGGGCCGTGGTGGGCCGGGACGGGCCGTTGTGGGCCGTGACGGTCCGTGGTAATCTGGGACGGTCCGTGGTGGGCTGGGACGGGCTGTGATGGGCTGGGACGAGCTGTGACGGGCTGGGACGGGCTGTGGTGGGTTGGAACGGGCTGTGGTGGGCTGGGACGGGCTGTGGTGGGCTGGGACGGGATGCGGTGGGCCGTGGTGGGCTGTGGTAGGCCGTGGTGGGCTGGGACAGGCTGTGGTGGGCTATGACGTTCCGTGGTGTGCCGTGGTGAACTGTGGTGGGCTGTGGTAAGCCGTGGTGGGTTGTGGTGGGCCGTGGTGGGCTGTGGTCGGACGTGGTGGGCTGGGACAAGCTGTGGTGGGCCGGGACGGGCTGTGGTGTGCTGGGACAAGCTGTGGTGGGCTGGGACTGGCTGTGGTGGACTGTGGTGGGCTTGGACAGGCTGTGGTGGGCTGGGATGGGCTGTGGTGGGCTATGGTCGTGTGGAACGGGCTGGGACAGGCTGGGACGTGCTGTGGTGGGCTGAGACGTACTGTGGTGGGCTGTGGTGTGCTGTGGTGGGCTGGGACGGGCTGTGGTGGGCTGGGACAGGCTGGGACAGGCTGTGGTGGGCTGTGGTAAGCTGGGACGGGCTCTGGCGGACTGGGACGGTCTGTGTTGAGCTGTGGTGGGCTGGGACGGGCCGTGGTGGGCTGGGACGGGCCGTGTTTGGCTGGGACGGGCCGTGTTTGGCTGGGACGGGCCGTGTTTGGCTGGGACGGGCCGTGTTTGGCTGGGACGGGCCGTGGTGGGCTGGGACGGGCTCTTGTGGACTGGGACGGGCCGTGGTGTGCTGGGACGGGCCGTGGTGCGCTGGGACGAATTGTGGTGGGCTGGGACGAGTTGTGGTGGGCTGGGATGGGATGTCGTGGTCCGGGTCGGGCTGTGGTGGGCTGGGACGGGCTGTGGTGGGCTGGGACGCGCTGTGGTGCACTGGGACGAGTTGTGGTGGGCTGGGACGGGATGTCGTGATCCGGGTCGGGCTGTGGTAGGCTGGGACGGGCTGTGGAGGGCCGTGGTGGGCTGTTGTGGGCTGGGATGGGCCGTGGTGAACTGTGGTGGGCTGGGACGGGCTGTGGGGGGCTGGGTCGGGCTAAGACGGGCTGTGGTGGGATGTGGTGAGCTGGGACAGGCAGGGACGGGCTGTGGTGGGCTGGGACAAGCTGGGTTAGGCTGTGGTGGGCTGGGACGTTCTCTGGTGGGTTGGAACGTGCCGTGGTGGGCTGGGACGGGCTATGGTGGGCCGGGAGAAGCTGTGGTAGCTTGGGACAGGCTCTGGTGGACTGGGACGGGCTCTGGTGGGCTGGAACAGGCCGTGGTGGGCTGGGATGGGCTGTGGTGGGGTGTGGTGAGCTGAGACGGTCTGGGATGGGCTGAAACGGGCTGGGTCGGCTCTGGGGGTCTGGGAGGGGCTGGGAAGGCTTGTGGTGGGCTGGGATGAGCTGGGACGGGCTGTGGTGGGCTGGGACGGGCTGTGGTGGGTTGTATTGGGCTATGGTGGGCTGTGGTGGGCTGGGACGGGCTGTGGCGGGCTGTGGTGGGCTGGGACGAGCTGTGGTGGGCTGGGACGGGCTGTGGTGGGCTGGGACGGGCTGTGGTGGTCTACGGTAGCCTGTGGTGGGCTGGGACGGGCTGTGGTGGGCTGGGACGGGCTGTGGTGGGCTGTGGTGGGCTGGGACGGGCTGTGGTGAGCCGGGACGGGCTGTGGAGGGCTGAGACGGGTTCTGGTGGGCCGGGACGGGCTGTGGTGGGACGGGATGGGCTGTGGTGTGCCGGGACGGGTTGTGGTGGACTGGGATGGGCTGTGGTGGGCTGGGACGGGCTGTGGTGCACTGGGACGAATTGTGGTGGGCTGGGACGGGATGTCGTGATCCGGGTCGGGCTGTGGCGGGCTGGGACGGGCTGTGGTGGGCCAGGACAAGCTGTGGTAGGTTGGGACGGGCTCTGGTGGACTGGGACGGGCTGTGGTGGGCTGGAACGAGCCGTGGTGGGCTGAGATGGGCTGTCGTGGTGTGTGGTGAGCTGAGACGGTCTGGGAGGGGCTGAAACGGGCTGGGATGGCTCTGGGGGTCTGGGAGGGGCTGGGAAGGCTTGTGGTGGGCTGGGACGGGCTGGGACGGGCTGTGGTGGGCTGGGACGGGCTGTGGTGGGCTGGGACGGGCTGGGACGGGCTGTGGTGGGCTGGGACGCTCTGTGGTGGGCTATGGTCGGCTGTGGTGGGCTTTCGTAGGCTGGGACAGTCTTTGGCGGGCCGTGGTAGGCTGGGACAGGCTGTGGCGGGCCGTGGTGAGCTGTGGTGGGCTGTGGTGTGTCGTGGTGGGCCGTGGTGGGCTGGGACGGGCCATGGTGGGCTGGGACGGGCTTTGGTGGGTTGTGGTGGGCTTGGACTGGCTGTGGTGGGCTGGGACGGGCTGTGGTGGGCTGGGACAGGCTGGGACGGGCTGTGGTGGGCTGGGACGGGCTGTGGTGGGCTATGGTGGGCTGTGGTGGGCTTTAGTAGGCTTGGACAGTCTTTGGCGGGCCGTGGTAGGCTGGGACAGGCTGTGGCGGGCCGTGGTGGGCCGTGGTGGTCTGGGACGGGCCGTGGTGGTCTGGGACGGGCCGTGGTAGGCTGGGACGGGCCGTGGTGGGCTGGGACGGGCTGTGGTGGTCTGGGATGGCCTGTGGTGGGCCGTGGTGGGCTGGGACGAGCCGTGGTGGGCCGTGGCGGGCTGTGGTAAGCTGGGATGGGCTGTGGTGCGTAGGGACAGGCTGTGTTGGGCTGCGACGGGTTGGCATGGGCTGGGACTTGCTGTGACGGGCTGTGACGGGCTGTGGTTGGCTTGGACAGGCTGTGGTGGGTTGTGGTGGGCTGGGACGGGCTGTGGTGGGCTGGGACGGGCTGTGGTGGGCTGGGACGGGTTGGTGTGGGCTGGGACGGGCTGTGGTTGCCTATGGTGGGCTGGGAAGTACTGTGGTGGTCTGGGACGGGCTGGGATGGGCTGGGACGGGCTGGGATGGGCTCTGGTGGGCTGGGACGGGCTGTGGTGGCCTGGCACGGGCTGTGGTCGGCTGGGACGTGCCGTGGTGGGCTGGGACGGGCTGGGACGGGCTGTGGTGGGCTGGGACGGGCTGTGGTGGGCTGGGACGGGCTCTGGTGGGCTGGGATGGGCTGTGTTGGGCCGTGGTGGGCTGGGACAGGCTGTGGTCTGCTGGCACGGCCTGTGGTGTCCTGGGACGGGCTCTGGTGGGCCGTGGTGGTCTGTGGTGGGATGGTATGGGCTATGGTGAACTGTGGTGGGCTGGGACGGGCTGTGGTGGGCTGTGTTGGGCTGGGACGGCCTGTGGTGGTTTGGGATGGGCTGGGACAGGCTGTGGTGGGCTCTGGTGGGCTTTGGTGGGCTGGGAAGGGCTCTGGTTGGCTGGGACAGGCTCTGGTGGGCCGGCACAGGCTGCGTTGGGCCGGCACAGGCTGCGGTGGGCCGGCATGGGCTGCGGTGGGCCAGGCGGGGCTGCGGTGGGCCGGGCCACGCTGTGGTGGGCTGTGGTAAGCTGGGACGGGTTGTGGTGGGCTGGGATGGGCTGTGGTAAGCTGGGACGGGCTCCGGTAGTCCGGAACAGGCTGTGGTGGGCTGGGACGGGTTGGTACGTGCTGGCACAAGCTGGGACGTGCTGGGACAGGCTGTGGTGGGCTGAGGTGGGCCCTGGTAGGCTGTGCTGGGCTGTACTGGGCTGTGGTGTGCTGTGGTGGGCTGGGACGAGCCGTGGTGGGCTGTGCTGTGGTGGGCTGGGACGGGCTGTGGTGGGCTGTGGTGGACTGGGACGGGCCGTGGTGGGCTGTGGTGGGCTGTGGTGGGCTGGGACGGGCTCTGGTGGGCTGGGACGGTCTGTGGTGGGCTGGGACGGGCTGTGGTGAGCTGTGGTGGGCTGGTACGGGCTGTGGTGAGCTGTGGTGGGCTAGGACGGGCTGTGGTGGGCTGGCACGGGCTGAAACGGGCTGTGGTGGGCTGGGACGGGCCGTAGTGGGCGGGGACAAGTTGTGGTGGGCGGGGATGGGCTGTGGTAGGCGGGGACGGACTGTGGTGGGCGGGGACGGGCTGTGGTGAGCAGGGAAGGTCTGTGGTGGGCTGGGACGGGCTGGGACGGGCTGTGGTGAGCGGGGACGGGCTTTGGTGGGCTGTGGTGGGCTGGAACGGGCTCTGGTAGGCTGGGACGGGCTGTGGTAAGCTGTAATGGGCTGTGGTGGGCTGTGCTGGGCTGGGATGGGCTGTGATGGGTTTTGGTGAGCTGAGATGGGCTGGGACGGGCTGGCACGGGCTGTGGTGGGCTGGGACGAGCTGTGGTGGTCTGCGGTAGGCTGGGACGGGCTGTGGTGGTCTGCGGTAGGCTGTGGTGTGCTGTAGTGGCCTGTGGTCGGCTGGGACGGGCTGTGGTGGGCCGGGACGGGCTGTGGTGGGCTGTGTTTGGCTGTGGTGGGTTGTGGTGGGTTGGGAAAGGCTGTGGTGAGCTGTGGTGGGTTGTGGTGAGCTGAGACAGGCTGTGGTGGGTTGGGACGGGCTGTGGTGAGCAGGGAAGGGCTGTGGTGGGCTTGGACAGGCTGTGGTGCGCTGAGATCGGCCATGGTGGGCTGGGACGGGCTGTAGTGCGCTGGCACGGGCCGTGGTGGGCTGGCACGGGCCGTGGTGGGCCGGGACGGGCCGTGCTAGGCCGGGACTGGCAGTGGTTTGCCAGGCCGGGCCGTGGTAATCTGGGACGGGCCGTGGTGGGCTGAGACTGGCTGTGGTGGGCTGGGACGGGCTGTGGTGGGTTGAGACGGGCTGTGGTGGGCTGGGATAGGCTGCGGTGGTCTGGGACGGGCTGCGGTGGGCTGGGACGGGCTGTGGTGGGCTGGGACAGGCTGTGGTGGGCCGTGGTGGGTTTTGGTGGGTTGTGATGGGCCGTGGTGGGCTGTGGTAAGCTGGGACGGGCTGTGGTGGTCTGGAATGGGCTGTTGTGGGCTGGGACGGGCTGTGGTGGACTGGGACGGGCTCTGGTGGGCTGGGACGGACTGTGGTGGGCTGGGAAGGGCCGTGGTGGGCTGGGACGGTCTGTGGTGGTCTGTGGTGGGCTGGGACGGGCTGTGGTGGGCTGAGACGGGTTGTGGTGGGTTGGGACGGGCTGTGGTGCTTCAGGGACGGGCTGTGGTGGGCTGTGGTGGGCTGGGGCGAGTTGTAGTGGGCCGGGACGGACAGTGGTGGGCTGTGGTGGGCTGTGGTGGGTTCTGGTGAGCTTAGACGGGCTTTGGTGGGCTGTGGTGTGCTGGGACGGTCTGTGGTGGGCTGGTACGGGCCGTGGTGGGCTGGGACGGGCCGTGGTGGGCTGTGGTGGGTTCTGGTGAGCTTAGACAGGCTTTGGTGGGCTGTGGTGGGCTGGGACAGGCTGTGGTGGGCTGGAACGGGCTGTGGTGGGCTGGGACGGGCTGGGACAGGCTGTGGTGGGCTGCGACGGGCTTTGGTGGGCTGGGACGGGCTGTGACGGGCTGTGGTGCTCTGGGACGAGCTGGGAATAGCTGTGGTGGGCTGCGACGGGCTGTGGTGGGCTGGGACGAGCTGTGACGGGTTGTGGTGTGCTGGATTTGACTGGGACGGGCTGTGGTGTGCTGGGACGGGCCGTGGTGGGCTGGTAAGGGTTGTGGTAGGCTGTGGTGGGCTGGGACGGGCTGTGGTGGGCCGGGACGGGCCGTGGTTAGCCGTGGTGGGCTGAAACAGGCTGGGACGGGCTGTGGTGGGCTGTGGTGGGCTGTGGTGACCTGTGGTGGGCTGGGATGGGTTGCGGTGGGCTGGGACGGGCTGTGGTGGGCTGGGACGGGCTGGCACGGGCTGCGGTGGGCTGTGGTGTGCTGTCGTGGGCTGGGACAGGCCGTGGTGGGCTGGGACGGACTGTGATGAACTGAGACGGGCTGTGGTGGGCCGTGTTGGGCCGGGACAGGCCGTGGTGGGCTGTGGAGTGCTGGGACGGGCTGTGGTGGGCTGGGACGGGCTGTGGTGGGCTGGGACGGGCTGTGGTGGGCTGGGACGGGCTGGGACAGGTTGCGGTGGGCTGGGACGGGCTGCGGTGGGCTGGGACGGGTTGCGATGGGCTGGGACGGGCTGTGGTGGGCTGGGACGGGCTGGGACGGGCTGTGGTAGGCTGGGACGGGCTGCGGTGGGGTGTGGTGGGTTGGGACGGGCTATGGTGGACTGTGGTGGGTTGGGACGGGCTGGGACAGGCTGTGGTGGGTGTGGTGGACTGGGACGCGCTGTGGTGAGCTGAGACGGGCTGTGGTGGGCTGGGAAGTTCTGGGATGGGCCGTGGTGGGCTGGGACGGGCCGTGGTGGGATGGGACGGGCCGTGGTGGGATGGAAAAGGCTGGGTTAGGCTGTGGTGGGCTGTGGTGGGCTGGGATAGGTTGTGGTGGGTTGGGACGGACTGTGATGAGCTGAGACGGGCTGTGGTGGGCTTCAAACGGCCTGTGGTGGGTTTCGAACGAGCTGTGGTGGGCAGGGACGGGCTGTGGTGGGCCGGGACGGGCTGTGGTGGGCCGGGCCGGGCTGGGACGGGCAGTGGTGGGCTGGGACGGGCTGTGGTGGGCTGTGGTGGGCTGGGACAGGATGTGGTGGGTTGGGACGGGCTGGTACGGGCTGTGGTGGGCTCGTATTGGCTGGCACGGGCTGGGACGGGCTGTGGTGGGCTGTGGTGTGCTGTGGTGGGCTGGGACGGGCCGTGGTGGGCTGGGACGGACTGTGATGAACTGAGACGGGCTGTGGTGGGCCGTGTTGGGCCGGGACAGGCCCTGGTGGGCTGTGGAGTGCTGGGACGGGCTGTGGAGTGCTGGGACGGGCTGTGGTGGGCTGGGACGGGCCGTGGCGGACTGTGGTGGGTTGGGACGGGCTGGCACGGGCTGCAGTGGGCTCGTATTGGTTGGCACGGGCTGGGATGGGCTGTATTGGGCTGGGACGGGATGCAATGGGATGGGACGGGCTGCGGTGGGCTGGGACGGGCTGCGGTGGGCTGGGACGGGCTGTGGTGGGCGGGGAGGGGTTTTGTTGGGTGGGGACGGGCTGTGGTGGGCGGGGACGGGTTGTGGTGGGCTGGGATGGGCTGTGGTAAGCTGGGACGGGCTCTGGTAGTCTGGAACTGGCTGTGTTAGGCTGGGATGGGCTGGGACGTGCTGGGACAAGCTGGGACATGCTGGGACGGGCTGTGGTGGGGTGACATGGGCCCTGGTAGGCTGTGCAGGACTGTGCTGGGCTTTGGTGGGCTGGGACGGGCCGTGGTGGGCTTTGGTGGGCTGGGACGGTCTGTGGTGGGCCGTGGTGGGCTGGGACGGACCGTGGTGGGCTAGGACGGACCGTGGTGGGCTGGGACGGACCGCGGTGGGCTGGGACGGACCGCGGTCGGCTGGGACGGGCCGTGGTGGGCTGGGACGGGCCGTGGTGGGCTGGGACGGGCCGTGGTGGTCTGGGACAGGCTGGTACTTGATGTGGTGGGCTGTGACGGGCTGTGGTGGGCGGGGACGGGCTGTGGTTGGTTGTGGTGGACTGGGACGGGCTGTGGTTGGCTGGGACGGGCCGTGATGAGCTGAGACGGGCTGTGGTGGGCCGTGTTGGGCCGGGACAGGTCCTGGTGGGCTGTGGAGTTCTGGGACGGGCTGTGGTGGGCTGGGACGGACTTGGACGCACTATGGTGTGATGGGACGGGCTGGGACGGCCTGTGTTGGGATGGGACGGGCTGTGGTGGGCCGTGGTGGGCTGGGACGGGCCGTGGTGGGCTGGGACGGGCCGTGGTGGGCTGGGACGGGCCGTAGTGGGCTGGGACGGGCCGTGGTGGGCTGGGACGGGCCGTGGTGGGCCGTAGTGGGCTGTGGTGGGCCGTGTTGGGCTGGGACGGGCTGTGGTGGGTTGGGACGGGCCGTGGTGGGCTGGGACGGGCTGCGGTGGGCTGAGACAGGCTGTGGTGGGCTGGGACGAGCCGTAGTAGGCCGGGACAGGCCGTGATGGGCCGGGACGGGCCGTGGTGGCTTGTTATGGGCCGTGGTGGGCTGGGACGGGCTGTGATGGGCTGTGGTAAGCTGGGACGGGATGTGGTAAGCTGGCACGGGCTTTCGTGGGATGGGACGGGCCGTTGTGGGCTGGGACTGGCTGGGACGGGCCGTGGTGAGCTGGGACGGGCTGTGGTGGGCTGGGACAGCCCGTGGTGGGCTGGGACAGGCTGTGGTGGGCTGTGACGGGCCGTGGTGGGCCGGGACGGGCCGTGGTGGGCTGGGCGGGGCCGTGGTGGGCTGGGCCGGGCCGTGGTGGGCTGGGACAGCTTCGAACGGGCTGTGGTGGGCTTCGAACGGGCTGTGGTGGGCTTCGAACGGGCTGTGGTGGGTTTCGAACGGGCTGTGGTGGGCAGGGACGGGCTGTGGTGGGCCGGGACGGGCTGTGGTGGACCGGGACGGGCTGGGACAGGATGTGGTGGGTTGGGACGGGCTGGCACGGGCTGCGGTGGGCTCGTATTGGCTGGCACGAGCTGGGACGGGCTGTGGTGGGCTGTGGTGTGCTGTGGTGGGCTGGGACGGGCCGTGGTGGGCTGGGACGGACTGTGATGAACTGAGACGGGCTGTGGTGGGCCGGAACAGGCCCTGGTGGGCTGTGGAGTGCTGGGACGGGCTGTGGAGTGCTGGGACGGGCTGTGGTGGGCTGGGACGGGCTGTATTGGGCTGGGACAGGCTGTGGTGGGCTGGGACGGGCCGTGGCGGGCTGTGGTGGGCTGGGAAGGGCTGCGGTGGGCTGGGACGGGCTGCGGTGGGCTGGGACGAACTGCGGTGGGCGGGGATGGGCTGCGATGGGCTGGGACGGGCTGCGGTGGGCTGGGACGGGCTGCGGTGGGCTGGGACGGGCTGCGGTAGGCTCGGACAAGCTGGGACAGGCCGCGGTGGGCTGGGACGGGCCGCGGTGGGCTGGGACGGGCTGCGGTGGGCTGGGACGAACTGCGGTGGGCTGGGATGGGCTGCGATGGGCTGGGACGGGCTGCGGTGGGCTGGGACGGGCTGCGGTGGGCTGGGACGGGCTGCGGTAGGCTCGGACAAGCTGGGACGGGCTGCGGTGGGCTGGGACGTGCTGCGGTGGGCTGGGACGGTCTGTGGTGGGCTGTGGTGGGCTGGGACGGGCTGTGGTGGGCTGGGAAGGACTGTGGTAGGCGAGGATGGGCTGTGGTGGTGGGGATGGGCTGTGGTGAGCGCGGATGGGCTGTGGTGGGCTGGGACGGGCTGTGGTGGGCAAGGACGCACTGTCGCGGGCCGGGACGGGCTGTGGTGGGCTATGGTGGGCTGGGACGGGCTGTGGTGGGCTGGGACGGGCTGTGGTGGGCTGGGACGGGCAGTGGTGGGCTCGACGGACTGTGGTTGGCTGTGGTGGGCCGTGATGGGCTGTGGTGGGCCGGGACGGGCTGGGCCGTGCTGGGACGGGTTGGCATGGGCTCTGACGGGCTGGGACGGGCTGTGGTGGGCTGGGAAGAGCTGTGGTGGGCTGAGGCGGGCTGCGGTGGTCTGGGACGGCCTGCGGTGGGCGGGGACGGGCTGCAGTGGGCTGGGACGGCCTGTGGTGGGCTGGGACGGCCTGTGGTGGGCTGGGACGGCCTGTGGTTGGCTGGGACGGGCTGTGGTTGGCTGGGACGGTCTGGGACGGGCTGTGGTGGGCTGGGATGGGCTGTGTTTGGCTGGGACAGGCTCTGCTGGGCTGAGGTGGGCCTTGGTGGGCGGGGACGTGCCGTGGTGGGCGGAGACGGGCCGTGGTGTACTGGGAAGGGTCGGGACGGGCTGGAACGGGCTGTGGTGGGCTGCGACGGGCTGTGGTAAGGTGTAATGGGCTGTAATGGGCTGTGGTGGGCTGTGGTGAGCTGGGAAGGACTGTGGTGGGCTGTGGTAAGCTGGAACTGGCTCCGATTGGCTGGGACAGTCTAAGGTCGGCTGGGGTGGGCTGGGACGGGCTGTGGTGGGCTGGGACGGGCTGTGGTGGGCTGGGACGGTCTGTGGTGGTCTGGGACGGGCTGGGACGGGCGCTGGTGAGTCTGGGACGGGCTGTGGTGAGCTGGGACGGCCTGGGCTGGGTTGGGGTGAGCTGAGACGGGCTGGGACGGGCTCTGGTGGGCTGGGACGGGCTCTGGTGATCTGGGACGGCCTAGTGGTGGGCTGGGACGGCCTGGTGGTGGGCTGGGACGGGCTGGCACGGGCTGTGGTGGGCTGGGACGGGCTGTGGTGAGCTGGGACAGGCTCTGCTGGGCTTAGTTGGGCCGTGGTGGGCGGGGACGGGCCGTGGTGGGAGGGGACGGGCCGTGGTGGGCTGTGGTGAGCTGGGAATGGCTGTGGTGGGCTGTGGTAAGCTGGGACTGGCTCTGGTGGGCTGGGACGGTCTGTGGTGGGCTGGGACGGGCTGGGACGCGCTGTGGTGTGCTGCGGTGGGCTGGGATGGGCTGTGGTGAGCTGGGATGGGCTCTGGTGGGCTGTGGTGTGCTGGGATGGGCTGGGAAATGTTGTGGTGGGCTGGGACGGGCTGTGGTGGGCTGGGACGGGCTGTGGTGGGCTGGGACGGGCTGGCACGGGCTGTGGTTGGCTGGGACGGGCTGTGGTGGGCTGGGACGGGCTGTGGTTGCCTGGGACGGGCTGTGGTGGGCTGGGACGGGCTGTGGTGGGCTGGGACGGGCTGGGACGGGCTATGGTGGGCTGGGACGAGCTGGGACGGGATGCGGTGTGCTGGGACGGGCTGGCACGGACTGCGGTGGGCTAGTACGGGCTGACACGGGCTGGGACGGGCTGTGGTGGGCTGGGACGGGCTGTGGTGGGCTGGGACGGGCTGTGGTGAGCTGGGACGGGCTGTGCTCGGCTGGGACGCGCTGTGGTGGGCTGGGACGGACTCTGGTGAGTTTTGGACGGGCTGTGGTGGGCCGGGATGTTCTGTGGTGGGCAGGGACGGGCTGTAATGTTCGGGGACGGGCTGTGGTGGGCTGTGGTGGGCTTGGACGGGCTGTGGTGGGTTGTGGTGAGCTGAGACGGGCTGGGACGGGCTGTGGTGGGCTGGGATGGGCTCTGCTGAGCTGGGACAGGCTGGGTCAGGCTGGGACGGGCTGTGGTGGGCTGGGACAGGCTGTGGTGGGCTCCGACGGGCTCTGGTAGGCTGGGACAAGCTGTGGTGGACTGGGACGGGCTGTGGTGGGCTGGGACAGGCTCTGCTGGGCTGAGGTGGGCCTTGGTGGGCAGGGACGGGCCGTGGTGGGCGGGGACAGGCCGTGGTGTGCTGGGAAGGGCTGGGACGGGCTGGAACGGGCTGTGGTGGGCTGCGACGGGCTGTGGAAAGCTGTAATGGGCTGTGGTGGGCTGTGGTGAGCTGGGAAGGGCTGTGGTGGGCTGGGACAGGCACTGCTGGGCTGAGGTGGGCCGTGGTGGGCGGGGACAGGCTGTGGTGGGCAGGGACAAGTTGTGGTGAGCTGGGACGTACTGGGACGGGCTGTAGTGGACTGTGGTAGGCTGTGAAAAGCTGTGGTGGGCTTGGACGTTCTGTGGTGGGCTTCTACGTGCTGTGGTGGGCTGGGACGGGCTGGGACGGGCTCTGGTGGGCTGTGGTGTGATGGGACGGTCTGTGGTGAGCTGGGACGGGCTGTGGTGAACCATGCTGGGGTGTGCTGGGCCGTGGTGGGGTGTGGTGGGCCGTGGTGGTCTGGGACGGGCTGTGGTAAACTGGGACGGGCTGGGACTGGCTGTGGTGGGCTGGGACGGGCTGGGACGGGCTGTGGTGGGCTGGGACGGGCTGTGGTGGGCTGGGACTGGCTGTGCTGGGCTGGGACTGGCTGTGCTGGGCTGGGACTGGCTGTGGTGAGCTGGGACGGGCTGGGATGGGCTGTGGTGGGCTGGGACGGGCTGCGGTGGGCCGTGGTGGGCGGGGACGGGCCGTGGTGAACCGTGGTGGGCTGTGGTGGGCCATTTTGGGCCAGGATGGGAAGGGGTGGGCTGTGGTGGGCCGTGGTGGGCTGGGACGGGCCGTGGTGGGCTGTGCTGGGCCGTGGTGGTCTGGGACGGGCTGTGGTGGGCTGTGGTGGGTTCTGGTGAGCTTGAGACGGGCTGTGGTGGTCTGGGACGGGCTGGGATGGGCTGTAATGGGCAGTGATGGCCTCTGGTGGGCTGGGACGGGCTGTGGTGGGCTGGGACGGGCCGTGGTGGGCAGTGGTGGGCTGGGACGGGCCGTGTTGGGCTGTGGTGGGATGTGGTGGGTTCTGGTGAGCTTGAGTCGGGCTGTGGTGGGCAGGGACGGGCTGGGACGGGTTCTGGTGGTCTGGAACGGGCTGGGACGGGCTGTGGTGGGCGGGGATGGGCTGTGGTGGGCGGGGATGGGCTATGGTGGGCGGGGACGGGCTGTTGTGGGCTGGGACGGGCTGGGACGGGCTGTGGTGGGCTGGGACGGGCTGTGGTGGGCTGGGCCGGGCTGTGGTGGGCTGGGACGGGCCGTGGTGGGCTGGGACGGGCCGTGGTGGGCTGGGACGAGCTGTGGTGGGTTGGGACAGGCTGGGATGGGCCGTGGTGGGCTGGGCCGGGCCGTGGTGGGTTGGGACGGCTTCGAACGGGCTGTGGTGGGCTTCGAACGGGCTGTGGTGGGCTTCGAACGGGCTGTGGTGGGCTGGGACGGGCTGTGGTGGGCTGGAACGGGCTGTGGTGGTCCGGGACGGGCTCTGGTGAGCTGTGGTGGGCTGGGACGGGCTGTGGTGTGCTGTGGTTTGTCCATCAAACAGCTTCTCTGTTTTCTGTCTCTCAGGCCAACAGTTTTACCGTCTCCTCGGTCTCTGCCCCCTCTTGGCTTCGTCGTTTCATTATTGGAAAGAAAGGACAGTACCTGGCCAAAATAACTCAGCAGATGCCAAAGGTATGGGTGAGCTGGTTAGCTTAGCACCCCCGGCGTAGAAAAAGGTTTAGTCCAGATTACTCGTCACGAAAGAGAGAGGTGTATTCTAGCGTGGGTAAAACCAGGGGGAAATGACACAGATCTTTGCCGTTCAAGGGAACCCTCTCTTTTACTGCTGCAAACACTGCTCCTCCTATGTTATTGTCATGGGTTGAGCCCTTCCAAGGAAGCTTTATGTGGTGCTGTTTTGAGAACTGATGTAGTAGGATACCTGGAAATGGCGAGTGCAGCAAGGCTTCTCCCTGGGGAGTTAGACGGTATCTAGATAAAGGCTAGATGAGTAAACTTCTCCAAAGCCCTTGCAGAAACCGGGACGGCACCAGAGCCTTGGGCTCTAGGCACTGCCATATGGCCGAAATTGTTAAGTTTCTGACTTGTAAAATTGTGGGGATTTGCTCTGGGCTTTTTGGGAAGGAGCACATCTCTCAGTGGCAGGGATCGATGGTGTAGGCCTGACCAAAAGCATTGGCCTGGCTTGGATCTTGGCAAATTCTGAAGAGATTCATTGTCCTTCACCTCAAGGTTCACATCAAATTCACTGGAGGAGAGGATAACATCACTTTGGAAGGACCTACAGAAGATGTGCACGTGGCTCAGGAACAGATTGAAGCCATGCTCAAGGAACTGGTGAGCTGCAGTTACTAGTTCCAGTAAGAAACTGGGGGAAGAAGGGGCAACAGAGCAGAGGTGATGAGGTGTTTGTCACATCCATAGGATGTCTTGGCATGCTTAATCGAACTTGCAGGAGACAAATTGTGTGGCAGGTGGATGACACCCCTTGGTCATCCATAGCATCCTTGAAAAGTCAGCATTAATTTTTTTGGTGCGGAGAAGGAAGGATTCTCTTGGTTATAGCTGGAGAGGCATAGAAGTGAGTCTTTTCAATGTTTCATGAGCACAATGCTCTCTTCTCAAAGCAGAGGAATGCTTGTGCTCTGCTTAAGAGCAGAAGTGCTTGTAGCTGACCGCTGGTGAGTCAGTGCCAATACTGGCAGTAGGCAGTTACTTAGGGCACGAGACAGAAGCGGTGGCCTGTCCTACCTGGCCCTATATAATATAATATATAATAGTGGACATACATACATATATAGATATAGATATAAAAATATAATTCTTTTTAGATCCACGGGATGGATTACGCAATAATCAAGGCTGACCACCAATTCCACCGACACCTCATTGGCAAGAACGCAGCTAAACGGGAAGTGGAGTGCCTTTCTAGTCCTTCCCATGCTCACACTCTTCGTGTTTAGTAGATGGTATCAGGGGCTCTGTAGCTCACCCAGTGTGCTGTCTCCATCACGTTTCCTCTGCTTTCCTGGAGTGGTGGTGGTACAAGGAGAGAAATGGGCCGTGAGGCCTTGCGATGGCTTTAACGGGTGAAAGTACCTTGGGAGCCTGAACAGTAGTGGAATTACTTCTCTGTGCGAATGACATTTTAGCAGCCAGTTGTGGGTGGTGGAAATGTGCTTGGTGAGCTTCTCCCTGTAGAGGAATGAAGGCGGTGGGTTGATTAGCATTGATAACACGCAGCTGTGGCCTTGCCTCAGAGGCAGTGGGTTGATTGACATGGACGATGTGCAGGTGTAGCTGGTTCCC
Organism: Falco cherrug; assembly: GCF_023634085.1. Classification (NCBI taxonomy): domain Eukaryota; kingdom Metazoa; phylum Chordata; class Aves; order Falconiformes; family Falconidae; genus Falco; species Falco cherrug. The sequence continues at coordinate 213,790 of NW_026599327.1, forward strand.
GCTAAGGGGTTAAATAGCTCTGTGGCTTGTGGGAGAGGGTGTCAGCTGGAGGAGGAGCAGTGTGGTCTGGCCTCTGGAGGAAGGCGCTACAGCACCGGCAGTAGAATATGGCCAACGGTAAAGCCTTGTTGCGGTCTGCTAGTTTGATAGCACTGCAACGTGACCCCAGCCAAGAGTTTGGGGTAGAAAGGAACGATTGTCCTCTGCTCTAAATGTGATACTGTTTGGGGAAGAAACACGCCTCGCTCTGACAAGGGAACAATGGGCTCTGTAGATGCCACGGTATTTACTTGGACAGGCTCTCGTGTGGCACAGGTCTGCTCTCGCTGAACTCCAGGGGGAAGAGGCAATTTCCCCTGTCTCAACCCTACCCCGCTGAGCCCTTCCCAGAGGCGGCTTTACTTCTTCAACAGCCTCTGAGCAGTGATAATCCAGGTGCCTTGCTTCCAGGTCTTTGCCTAGCAGACGGCGTCACCACAGTCCTTGCCTCAAAGTGAACAGGATGAAGGATCTGTACAAGGTGTCTGTGCGCATTCCCCCGGACAACGAGAAGAGCAACCCGATCAGAATTGAAGGAGACCCACAGGGGGTCCCACAGGCCAAGAAAGAGCTGCTGGAACTCGCTTCCCGTATGGTGAGTGGGTAGGACGTGATGTTTGGGAGACTGCAGGGTTTGCGCTCTCGTGTTCCCTTGTAACCTTCTGGTGCGAGTGTGTGCCCCTTGCCCACGGAGCACTTGGATCTCATGACAAGTGCAAGTTCCTCTTCACAAATGTCTTCCCCTGTTCCCTCGGGTAGCCTTTCTCTGTCAACGTAGAGTGAATTTGGTCTGGAGAAAAGAGGGACAGTGCTGGCAAGTAAACCGTCGGGCAGCAAACCGCTAAGTCAAAGTAGACGGCTCTCCGGCTGAACACTCAGTGTGCCCTCTGTTCCCGTCAGGAAAATGAACACGCTGCGGACCTAATCGTTGAGCAGAAATTCCACCGGACCATCACTGGGCAGAAGGCTGAGCGGGTCTGGGAAATCCGGGAGCAATTCCCAGAGGTAAGGCTTTGTAGGAGAGGAGGAATCCAGAGGGGATATTTCCTCCATGGGTAGTAGGCCTGTCGTCACAGAAGTCGTAACTTTAGTGGCTCTGTAGCGCAAGTGTCTGAGAAGATAGTTCTTTTAGCCAGAGGCCGCTAACACGGTTCCCCGTTTCTGAATGGGAAAAGTGCATGAGTAGGATCCCCCCAACCTTTGCATGTGTCTGACACAAGGGTTCTTGCTTTTGCTTGAGCTAACTAGAAATGACCGCTCCTGCAGGTTATCATCAGCTTCCCAGACCCTGCACACAAGAGTGACCTCGTCCAACTCCGAGGTCCCAAAAACGAGGTGGAGAAGTGCACCGAGTACATGCAAAAGATGGTGGCAGACCTGGTAAGGAGGTCTTCTGCCTGCTCTTCCCTCCTCCGTGCCTGGATAACCCTGGGGCAAAGCAGAGCTCTACTGGCTTGGGTAGAGCTAAAACACCTCAAGAGGAGGGAGCTGTCGGCGCTGTTTTGGCTGAATGGAGGCAGGGGGATAGTACCTGTTATGGGAAGGCTATAGGGGAACGTCCTTGCCTTTGTTTAGTCTTACAAAAGTCCCTCGTATAGAGGACTTCCTTGGGTCTAAGCCTGTTTTCAAAAGCTCGTTTATTAGAGCTCCTGAAGTCGGGCCTCCCTTGCCACGACAGTGTAAACTTCATGTCTCCCTTCCTTTCTCCCTTAGGTTGAAAACAGCTTTTCTATTTCTGTCCCCATCTGCAAACAGTTCCACAAGAACATCATAGCGAAAGGAGGTGCCAAAATCAAGAAGGTGCGATACTGTTCCTAACACAGGTGGGCCGGGACGGGCCGCGGTGGGCCGGGACGGGCCGGGGTGGGCTGCGGTGACTAGGGACGGGCCGTGGTGGGCTTGGACGGGCCGCGGTGGGCTGGGACGGGCTGGCAGGGGCTGCAGTGGGCTCGTATTGGCTGGCACGGGCTGGGACGGGCTATGGTGGGCTGTGGTGTGCTGTGGTGGGCTGGGACGGGCCGTGGTGGGCTGGGACGGACTGTGATGAACTGAGACGGGCTGTGTTGGGCCGGGACAGGCCCTGGTGGGCTGTGGTGGGCTGCGGTGGGCTGGGACGGGCTGCGGTGGGCTGGGACGGGCTGCGGTGGGCTGGGACGGGCTGCGGTGGGCGGGGAACGGGCTGCGGTGTCCGGGGACGGGCTGCGGTGTCCGGGGACGGTCTGGGGTGGGTCGGGACGGGCTGGGACGGGCTGTGGTGGGCTGGGACGGGCTGTGGTGGGCTGGGACGGGCTCTGGTGTTGTGGGACGGGCTGCGGTGGGCTGGGACGGGCTGCGGTGGGGTGTGGTGGGCTGGGACGGGCTGTGTTGGGCTGTGGTGGGTTGTGGTGAGCTGGGACGGGTTTGGACAGGCTGTGCTGGGTGTGGTGGACTGGGACGCGCTGTGGTGAGCTGAGACGCGCTGTGGTGGGCTGAGACGGGCTGTGGTGGGCTGGGATTTGCTGGGACGGGCCGTGGTGGGCTGGGACGGGCCGTGGTGGGCTGGGACGGGCCATGGTGGGCTGGGAAAGGCTGGGTTAGGCTGTGGTGGGCTGTGGTGGGCTGGGACAGGTTGTTGTGGGTTGGGACGGGCTGTGGTGGGCTGGGACGGGCTGGCACGGGCTGCGGTGGGCTGGTATTGGCTGGCACGGGCTAGGACGGGCCGCGGTGGGCTGGGACGGGCCGCGGTGGGCCATGGTGGGCTTCGAACGGGCCGTGGTGGGCCGGGACGGGGCTGTGGTGGGCCGGGACGGGGCTGTGGTGGGCCGGGATGGGGTTGTGGTGGGCTGGGACGGGCTCGTATTGGCTGGCACGGGCTGGGACGGGATGCATTGGGCTGGGACGGGCTGCGGTGGGCTGGGTCGGGCTGTGACCAGCTGTGGTGGGCTGTGGTGGGCTGGGACGAGCGGGGACGGGCTGGGACGGGCCGTGGTGGGCTGGGACGAACTTGTTGGTCTGTGGCGGGCTGGGACGGGCCGTGGCGGGCTGGGACGGTCCGTGGTGGGCTGGGAATGGCTGTGGTGGGCTTGGACCTGCTGTGGTGGTCAGGGATGGGTTCTGGTAGGTCCGGGACGGGCTGTCGTGGTCCAGGACGAGCTGTGGTGGGCTGGGAAGTGCTGGGATGGTCTGGGACGAGCTGGGATGGGCTGTGGTGGGTTGTGGTGAGCTGGGACGGGCCGACACAGGCTGTGGTGGGCCGGGACGGGCCGTGGTGGGCCGGGACGGGCCGTGGTGGGCCGGGACGGGTTGTGGCGGGCTGGGACGAACTGTGGTGGTCTGTGGTGGGCCGGGACGGGCCGTGGCGGGCCGGGACGGGCCGTGGCAAGCTGTGACGGGCCGTGGCAAGCTGTGACGGGCCGTGGCGGGCTGGGACGCGCTGCGCTTGGCTGGGACGGGCTGCGGTGGGCTGGGACGGGCTGCGGTGGGCTGGGACGGGCTGCGGTGGGCTGGGACGGGCTGCGGTGGGCGGGGGACGGGCTGCGGTGGGCGGGGACGGGCTGCGGTGGGCGGGGACGGGCTGTGGTAGGCTGAGACAGGCTGGTACGTGCTGTGGTGAGCGGAGACGGGCTGCGGTGGGCTGGGACGGGCTGTGGTGAACTGGGACGGGCTGGGACGGACTGTGGTGGGCTGGGACAGGCTGTGGTGGGCGGGGAGGGTTTTTGTTGGGCGGGGACGGGCTGTGGTGGGCGGGGACGGGCTGTGGTGGGCAGGGACGGGCTGTGGTGGGCGGGGACGGGCTGTTGTAAGCTGTGACGGACTGTGATAAGCTGAGACGGCCTGTGGTGGACCGTGTTGGGCCGGGACAAGCCCTGGTGGGCTGTGGAGCGCTGGGACAGGCTGTGGTGGGCTGGGACGGACTTGGACGCACTGTGGTGTGATGGGACGGGCTGGGACGGCCTGTGTTGGGCTGCGACGGGCTGTGGTGGGCTGTGGTGGAGTGGGAAGGGCTGTGGTGGGCCATGGTGGGCCGTGGTGGGCTGGGACGGGCCGTGGAGGGCTAAGACGGGCCGTGGTGGGCTGGGACAGGCTGTGGTGGGCCTTAGTGGGCTGTGGTGGGCCGTGTTGGGCCGGGACGAGCTGTGGTGAGCCGGGACGGGCTGTGGTGGCCTGGGACGGGCTGGGACGGGTTGCGGTGGTCTGGGACGGGTTGCGGTGGTCTGGGACAAGCTGCGCTGGGCTGGGACGGGCTGCGCTGGGCTGGGACGGGCTGCGCTGGGCGGGGACGGGCTGCGCTGGGCGGGGACGGGCTGTGGTAGGCTGAGACAGGCTGGTACGTGCTGTGGTGAGCGGAGACGGGCCGCGGTGGGCTGGGACGGGCCGCGGTGGGCTGGGACGGGCCGCGGTGGGCCGTGGTGGGCTTCGAACGGGCCGTGGTGGGCTTCGAACGGGCCGTGGTGGGCTTCGAACGGGCCGTGGTGGGCCGGGACGGGGTTGTGGTGGGCTGGGACGGGCTCGTGTTGGCTGGCACGGGCTGGGACGGGATGCATTGGGCTGGTACGGGCTGCGGTGGGCTGGGTCGGGCTGTGACCAGCTGTGGTGGGCTGTGGTGGGCTGGGACGAGCGGGGACGGGCTGGGACGGGCCGTGGTGGGCTGGGACGAACTTGATGGTCTGTGGCGGGCTGGAATGGGCCGTGGCGGGCTGGGACGGGCCGTGGCGGGCTGGGACGGGCCGTGGCGGGCTGGGACGGTCCGTGGCGGGCTGGGAAGGGCTGTGGTGGGCTTGGACCTGCTGTGGTGGTCAGGGATGGGTTCTGGTAGGTCCGGGACGGGCTGTCGTGGTCCAGGACGAGCTGTGGTGGGTGGGAAGTGCTGGGATGGTCTGGGACGAGCTGGGATGGGCTGTGGTGGGTTGTGGTGAGCTGGGACGGGCCGACACAGGCTGTGGTGGGCCGGGACGGGCCGTGGTGGGCCGGGACGGGCCGTGGTGGGCCGGGACGGGTTGTGGCGGGCTGGGACGAACTGTGGTGGTCTGTGGTGGGCCGGGACGGGCCGTGGCGGGCCGGGACGGGCCGTGGCAAGCTGTGACGGGCCGTGGCAAGCTGTGACGGGCCGTGGCGGGCTGGGACGCGCTGCGGTGGGCTGGGACGCGCTGCGCTGGGCTGGGACGCGCTGCGCTGGGCTGGGACGGGCTGCGCTGCCCTTGGACGGGCTGCGGTGGGCGGGGACGGGCTGTGGTGGGCGGGGGACGGGCTGTGGTAGGCTGAGACAGGCTGGTATGTGCTGTGGTGAGCGGAGACAGGCTCTGGTGGGCTTGGACGGACTTGGACGCACTGTGGTGGGATGGGACGGGCTGGGACGGCCTGTGTAGGGCTGGGAGGGGCTGTGGTGGGCTGTGGGGGGCTGGGAAGGGCTGTGGTGGGCTGGGACGGGCTGTGGTGGGCTTGCATGGGCTGTGCTGTGCTGGAACCGTCTGGGACGAGTTGTGGTGAGTGTGGTGGGCTGGGACGGGCTGGGACGGACTGTGTTTGGCTGGGACGGGCTGTGGTGAGCTGAGACGGGCTGTGGTGGGCTGTGTCGGGCTGGTACGAGCTGTGACGGGGTGGGAAGGGCTGTGGTGGTCTGCGCTAGGCTGTGGTGTGCTGTAGTGGCCTGTGATGGGCTGGGTGGGGCTGTGGTGGGCTGGGACGGGCTGTAGTGGGCTGTGGTGGGCTGGGTCGGGCTGTGGTGGGCTGGGGCGGGCTGGGACGAGCTGGGACTGGCTGTGGTGGGCTGTGGTGGGCTGGGACGGGCTGTGGTGGGCTGTGATGGACTGTGGTGGGCTGGGACGGGCTGTGGTGGGCTGCGACGGGCTGGGACGGGCCGTGGTGGGCTGGGACGGGCTCTGGTGGTGAGCGGTGTCGGCCTGTGTTGGGCTGGGACGGGCTGTGATAAGCTATAACCGGCTGTGGTGGGCCGTGGTGGGCTGGGACGGGCCGTGGTGGGCTGGGACGGGCCGTGGTGGGCTGGGGCGGGCTGGGACGAGCTGGGACTGGCTGTGGTGGGCTGTGGTGGGCTGGGACGGGCTGTGGTGGGCTGGGACGGGCTGTGGTGAGCTGGGACGGGCTGTGGTGGGCTGGGACGGGCTGTGGTGGGCTGCGACGGGCTGGGACGGGCCGTGGTGGGCTGGGACGGGCTCTGGTGGGCTGGGACAGGCCGTGGTGGGCCGGGACGGGCCGTGGTGGGCCAGGACGGGCCGTGGTGGGCCAGGACGTGCCGTGGCAGGCCGGGACGAACTGTGGTGGGCTGGGATGAACTGTGGTGGTCTGTGGTGGGCTGGGACGGGCTGTGGTGAGCTGGGACGGGCCGTGGCAGGTTGGGACGGGCCGTGGTGGGCCGGGACGGGCCGTGGTGGGCCAGGACGGGCCGTGGTGGGCCGGGACGTGCCGTGGCGGGCCGGGACGAACTGTGGTGGGCTGGGACAAACTGTGGTGGTCTGTGGTAGGCTGGGACGGGCTGTGGTGGGCTGGGATGGGCCGTGGCAAGCCGCGGTGGGCCGTAGTAAGCTGTGACGAGCTGTGGTGGGCTGGGATGGACTCTGGTGTGGTGGGACGGGCTATGGTGGGCTGGGACGGGCTGCGGTGGGGTGTGGTGGGCTGGGACCGGCTGCGGTGGGCTGTGGTGGGCTGGGACCGGCTTTGGTGGGCTGGGACCGGCTGTGGTTGGCTGTGGTGGGTTGTGGTGAGCTGGGACAGGCTGTGGTGGGCTGGAATGGGCTGGGACGGGCTGTGGTGGGTGTGGTGGACTGGGACGCGCTGTGGTGAGCTGAGACGGGCTGTGGTGGGCTGGGATTTGCTGGGACGGCTGGGACGGGTTTAGGTGGGCTGGGACGGGTTACGGTGGGCTGGGACAGGTTACGGTGAGCTGGGACGGGCTGCGGTGGGCTGCGGTGGGCTGGGACGGGCTGCGGTGGGCTGGGGTGGGCTGCGGTGGGCTGGGACAGGCTGCGGTGGGCTGGGACGTGCTGCGGTGGGCTGGGACGGGCTGTGGTTGGCTATGGTGGGCTGGGAAGTACTGTGGTTGGCTGGGACGGGCTGGGATGGGCTGGGACGGGCTGGGACGGCCTGTGTAGGGCTGGGAGGGACTGTGGGGGGCTGGGACGGGCTATGGTGGGCTATGGTTGGCTGGGACGGGCTGTGGTGGGCTTGGATGGGCTGTGCTGTGCTGGAACAGTCTGGGAAGAGTTGTGGTGAGTGTGGTGGGCTGGGACGGGCTGTGGTGGGCTGGGACGGGCTGTGGTGGGCTCTGGTGGGCGGGGACGGGCTCTGGTGGGCGGGGACGGGCTCTGGTGGGTAGGGACGGGCTTTGGTGGTCTGGAATGGGCTGTGGTGGGCTGGGACAGGCTGGCACGTGCTGAGACGGGTTGGGACGTGCTGGGACGTTCTGCGGTGGGCTGGGACGTTCTGTGGTGGGCTGGGACGTTCTGCGGTGGGCTGGGACGGGCCGGGGTGGGCTGGGACGGGCCGTGGTGGGCCGGGACAGGCCCTGGTGGGCTGTGGAGCGCTGGGACGGGCTGTGGTGGGCTGGGACGGACTTGGACGCACTGTGGTGTGATGGGACGGGCTGGGACTGCCTGTGTTGGGCTGCGACGGGCTGTGGTGGGCTGTGGTGGAGTGGGAAGGGCTGTGGTGGGCCATGGTGGGCCGTGGTGGGCTTGGACGGGCCGTGGAGGGCTAAGACGGGCCGTGGTGGGCTGGGACAGGCTGTGGTGGGCCTTAGTGGGCTGTGGTGGGCCGTGTTTGGCCGGGACGAGCTGTGGTGAGCCGGGACGGGCTGTGGTGGGCTGGGACGGGCTGGGACGGGTTGCGGTGGGCTGGGATGGGCTAGGATAGGCTGTGGTGGGCTGGGACGGGCTGTGGTGGGCTGGGACGGGCTGTGGTGGGCGGGGACGGGCTGTGGTGGGCGGGGACGGGCTGTGGTGGGCGGGGACGGGCTGTGGTGGGCTGGGACCGGCTTTGGTGGGCTGGGACCGGCTGTGGTTGGCTGTGGTGGGTTGTGGTGAGCTGGGACAGGCTGTGGTGGGCTGGAATGGGCTGGGACGGGCTGTGGTGGGTGTGGTGGACTGGGACGCGCTGTGGTGAGCTGAGACGGGCTGTGGTGGGCTGGGATTTGCTGGGACGGCTGGGACGGGTTTAGGTGGGCTGGGACGGGTTACGGTGGGCTGGGACAGGTTACGGTGAGCTGGGACGGGCTGCGGTGGGCTGCGGTGGGCTGGGACGGGCTGCGGTGGGCTGGGGTGGGCTGCGGTGGGCTGGGACAGGCTGCGGTGGGCTGGGACGTGCTGCGGTGGGCTGGGACGGGCTGTGGTTGGCTATGGTGGGCTGGGAAGTACTGTGGTTGGCTGGGACGGGCTGGGATGGGCTGGGACGGGCTGGGACGGCCTGTGTAGGGCTGGGAGGGACTGTGGGGGGCTGGGACGGGCTATGGTGGGCTATGGTTGGCTGGGACGGGCTGTGGTGGGCTTGGATGGGCTGTGCTGTGCTGGAACAGTCTGGGAAGAGTTGTGGTGAGTGTGGTGGGCTGGGACGGGCTGTGGTGGGCTGGGACGGGCTGTGGTGGGCTCTGGTGGGCGGGGACGGGCTCTGGTGGGCGGGGACGGGCTCTGGTGGGTAGGGACGGGCTTTGGTGGTCTGGAATGGGCTGTGGTGGGCTGGGACAGGCTGGCACGTGCTGAGACGGGTTGGGACGTGCTGGGACGTTCTGCGGTGGGCTGGGACGTTCTGTGGTGGGCTGGGACGTTCTGCGGTGGGCTGGGACGGGCCGGGGTGGGCTGGGACGGGCCGTGGTGGGCCGGGACAGGCCCTGGTGGGCTGTGGAGCGCTGGGACGGGCTGTGGTGGGCTGGGACGGACTTGGACGCACTGTGGTGTGATGGGACGGGCTGGGACTGCCTGTGTTGGGCTGCGACGGGCTGTGGTGGGCTGTGGTGGAGTGGGAAGGGCTGTGGTGGGCCATGGTGGGCCGTGGTGGGCTTGGACGGGCCGTGGAGGGCTAAGACGGGCCGTGGTGGGCTGGGACAGGCTGTGGTGGGCCTTAGTGGGCTGTGGTGGGCCGTGTTTGGCCGGGACGAGCTGTGGTGAGCCGGGACGGGCTGTGGTGGGCTGGGACGGGCTGGGACGGGTTGCGGTGGGCTGGGATGGGCTAGGATAGGCTGTGGTGGGCTGGGACGGGCTGTGGTGGGCTGGGACGGGCTGTGGTGGGCGGGGACGGGCTGTGGTGGGCGGGGACGGGCTGTGGTGGGCGGGGACGGGCTGTGGTGGGCGGGGACGGGCTTTGGTGGTCTGGAATGGGCTGTGGTGGGCTGGGACATTCTGTGGTGGGCTGGGACATTCTGTGGTGGGTTGGGACGGGCTGTGGTGGTCTTGGATGAACTGGGAAAAGCTGTGGTGGGCTGGGACAGGCTGTTGTGGGCTATGGTGGGCTCTGGTTGGCTGGGACGGGCTGTGGTGAGCTGTGGTGGGCTGGGACAAGCTGGGACGGGCTGTGGTGGGCTGGGACGGGCTGTGGTGGTCTGGGACGAGCTGGGACGGTCTGTGGTGGGCTGGGACGGGCTGTGATGGGCTGGGATGGGCTGGGACAGGCTGTGGTGGACTGTGACCAGCTGTGGTGGGCTGTGGTGGGCTGGGACAGGCTGGGACGGGCTGTGGTGGGCGGGGATGGGCTGTGGTGGGCGGGGACGGGCTGTGGTGGGCTGGGACGGGCTGTGGTGGGCTGGGACGAGCTGGGACAGGCTGTGGTGGGCTGTGGTGAGTTCTGCTGAGCTTGAGACGGGCTGTGGTGGGCTGGGACGGGCTGAGACGAGTTCTGGTTGTCTGGAACGAGCTGGGACGGGCTGTGGTGGGCTGGGACGGGCTGTGGTGTGCTGGGACGGGCTGTGGTGGGCTGGGACGGGCTGTGGTGGGTTGTGGTGGTCTGGGACGAGCTGGGACAGGCTGTGGTGGGCTGTGGTGTGTTCTGCTGAGCTTGAGACGGGCTGTGGTGGGCTGGGACGGGCTGAGAAGAGTTCTGGTTGTCTGGAACGAGCTGGGACGGGCTGTGGTGGGCTGGGACAAGCTGCGGCAGGCTGCGACGGGCTGGGACGGGCTGTGCTGGGCTGTGGTGGGCTGTGGTGGGCGGGGACGGGCTGTGGTGGGCTAGGGACGGGCTGTGGTGTGCTGGGACGGGCTGTGGTGGGCTGGGACGGGCTGTGGTGGTCTGGAACAGGCTGTGGTGGGTTGGGACAGGCTGGGACATGCTGGGACGGGGTGTGGTGGACTGGGATGGTCTGTGGTGGGGCGTGGTGGGCTGGGACGGGCCGTGGTGGGCTGTGGTGGGCCGTGGTGGGCCTTTTGAGCCGGTATGGGAAGGGATGGGCTGTGGTGGGCCGTGGTGGGCTGGGACAGGTCATGGTGGCCTGAGATGGGCCGTGGTGGTCTGTGGTGGGCCGTGGTGGTCTGGGACAGGCTGTGGTGGGCTTTGGTGGGTTCTGGTGAGCTTGAGATGGGCTGTGGTGGGCTAGGAGGGGCTGGGACGGGCTCTGGTGGTCTGGAACGGGCTGTGGTGGGCCAGGACAGGCTGTGGTGGGCGGGGATGAACTGTGGTGGGCGGGGATGGGCTGTGGTGGGCGGAGACGGGTTGTGGTGGGCTAGGACGGGCTGTGGTGGGCTGGGACGGGCTGTGGTGGGCTGGGACATTCTGTGGTGGGCTGGGACATTCTGTGGTGGGCTGGGACGGGCCGGGACGGGCTGTGGTGGGCCGGGACGGGCTGTGGTGGGCCGGGGCGGGCTGTGGTGGGCTGGGACATTCTGTGGTGGGCTGGGACGGGCTGTGTTGTGCGGGGACGGGCTGTGGCTAGCGGTGACGGGCTGTGGTGGGCTGGGAGAGGTTGGGAAGGGCTGTGGTGTGCGGTGACGGTTGTAGTGAGCTGGGACAGGCTGGGAAGGGCTGTGGTGGGCTGGAACGGGCTGTGGTGGTCTGGAATGGGCTGGGACATGCTGGGACGGGCTGGGACATACTGGGACGGTCTGTGGTGTGCTGGGACGGGCTGTGGTGGGCTGTGACGGGCTGGGATGGGCTGGGATGGGCTGGGACGGGCTAGTGGTGGGCTGGGACGGGCTGTGGTGGGCTGTGGTGGACAGGGACAGTCTGTGGTGTGCTGGGACGGGCTGTGGTGGGCTGCGACGGGCTGCGATGGGCTGGGACGGGCTGGGACGTGCTGTGGTGTGCTGGGACGGGCTGGGACGGGCTGTGGTGGACTGGGACAGGCTGGGATAGGCTGAGCCAGGCTGTGGTGGCCTGGGACATTCTGTGGTGGGCTGGGACAAGCTCTGGTGGTCTGGAACGGGCTGTGGTGGGCCGGGACGGGCTGTGGTGGGCCGGGAGGGGCTGTGGTGGGCGGGGATGAACTGTGGTGGGCGGAGATGGGCTCTGGTGGGCGGAGACGGGTTGTGGTGGGCTGGGACGGGCTGTGGTGGGCTGGGATGGGCTGTGGTGGGCTGGGATGGGCTGTGGTGGGCGGGGACGAGCTGTGGTGGGCGGGGACGGGCTGTGGTGGGCGGGGACGGGCTGTGGTGGGTGGGGACGGTCTGTGGTGGCCTGGGACGGTCTGTGGTCGCCTGGGACGGGCTGTGGTGGGCTGGGACGGGCTGCGGCGGGCTGGGACGGACTGGGACGGGCTGGGAAGGGCTGTGGTGTTCTGGGACAGGCTGTGCTGGTCTGTGGTGGGCTGGGACGGGCGGGGACGGGCTGTGGTGGGCTGGGACGGGCTGGGACGGGCTGGCACGGGCTGGCACGGGCTGTGGTGGTCTGGAACAGGCTGTGGTGGTTTGGGACAGGCTGGGACATGCTGGGACGGTGTGTGGTGGACTGGGATGGTCTGTGGTGTGCTGGGACGGGCTGTGGTGGGCAGGTATGGGCTGTGGTGGGGCGTGGTGGGCTGGGACGGGCCGTGGTGGGCTGTGGTGGGCCGTGGTGGGCCGTTTTGAGCCGGTATGGGAGGGGATGGGCAGTGGTGGGCCGTGGTGGGCTGGGACAGGTCATGGTGGCCTGAGATGGCCCGTGGTGAACTGTGGTGGGCTGTGGTGGGCTGTGGTGGGCTGGGACGAGCCGTGGTGGGCTGGGACGGGCTGGGAGGAACTCTGGTGGGCTGTGGTGGGCTGGGACGGGCTGTGGTGGGCTGGGACGGGCTGTGGTGTGCTGTGGTGGGCTGAAACGGGCTGTGGTGGGCTGGGATGGGCTGTGGTGGGCTGGGACGGGCTGTGGTGTGCTGGGATGGGCTGGGACGGGCTGTGGTGTGCTGGGTCGGGCTGTGGTGGGCTGTGGTGGTCTGGGACGGGCTGGGACAGGCTGTGGTGGGCTGTGGTGGGTTCTGCTGAGCTTGAGACGGGCTGTGGTAGGCTGGGACGGGCTGAGACGAGTTCTGGTGGTCTGGAACGAGCTGGGACGGGCTGTGGTGGGCTGGGACGGGCTGTGGTGGGCTGGCACGGGCTATGGTGTGCGGGGACGGGCTGTGGTGGTCTGGAATGGTCTGTGGTGGGCTGGGACGGTCTGTGGTGGGCTGGGACGGGCTGCAGCAGGCTGCGACGGGGTGGGACGGGCTGTGCTGGTCTGTGGTGGGCTGGGATTGGCGGGGACGGGCTGGGACGGGCTGTGGTGGGCTAGGCATGGGCTGTGGTGTGCTGGGACGGGCTGTGGTGGTCTGGAACAGGCTGTGGTGGGTTGGGACAGGCTGGGACATGCTGGGACGGTGTGTGGTGGACTGGGATGGTCTGTGGTGGGCTGGGCCGGGCTGTGGTGGTCTGGGACGGGGTGGGACGAGCTGTGGTGGGCGGAGACTGGCTGTGGTGGACTGGGACGGGCTGTGGTGTGCGGGGACGGGCTGTGGTGGGCGGGGACGGGCTGGGACGGGCTGTGGTGGGCTGGAACGGGCTGTGGTGATCTGGGACGGGCTGTTGTAAGCTGTAACGGGCTGTGGTGGGCTGGGACTGGCTGTGGTTAGCTGGGACGGGCTTGGATGAGCTGGGATTGGCTGGGACGGGCTGGGACGGGCTGTGGTGGGCTGGGACGGGCTGTGGTGGGCCGTGGTGGGCGGGGACGGGCCGTGGTGAAATGTGGTGCGTTGTGGTGGGCCGTTTTGGGCCGGGATGGGAAGGGGTGGGCTGTGGTGGGCCGTGGTAGGCTGGGACAGGTCGTGGTGGGCTGGGACGGGCCGTGGTGGGCTGTGGCGGGCTGGAACAAGCTGTGGCGAGCTGGGACGGGCTGTGGTAAGCTGGGACGGGCTGTGGTGGGCTGGGACGGGCTGTGGTAAACTGGGACGGGTTGGGACGGGCTGGGACAGGCTGGGACGGGCTATTGTGGAATGGGACTGCCTGTGGTGGGCTGGGACTGGCTGTGGTAGGCTGGGACGGGCTGGGACGAACTGGGACTGGATGGGACGGGCTGGCATGGGCTGTGGTGGGCTGGGACGGGCTGTGGTGGGCCGTGGTGGGCGGGGACGGGCCGTGGTGAACCGTGGTGGGCCGTGTTGGGCCGTTTTGGGCCGGGATGGGAAGGGGTGGGCTGTGTTGGGCCGTGGTGGGCTGGGACAGGTCGTGGTGGGCTGGGACGGGCCGTGGTGGGCTGGGACGGGCCGTGGTGGGCTGTGGTGGGCCGTGGTGGGCTGGGACGGGCCGTGGTTATCTGTGGTGGGCCGTGGTGGTCTGGTACGGGCTATGGTGGGCTGTGGTGGGTTCTGGTGAGCTTGAGACGGGCTGTGGTGGGCTGGGACAGGCTGGGACGAGCTCTGGTGGTTTGGGACAGGCTGTGGTGGGCTCGGACGGGCTGGGACGGGCCGTGGTGGGCCGAGGTGGGCTGGGACGGGCCGTGGTGGGCTGGGACGTGCTGGGATGGACTGGGACGGGCTGTGGTGGGCTGGAACGGGCTGTGGTGAGCTGGGACGGGCTGTGGTGGGGCGTGGTAGGCTGGGACGGGCCGTGGTGAACCGTGGTGGGCTGTGGTGGGCCGTGGTGGGCCGTTTTGAGCCGGTATGGGAAGGGATGGTCTATATTGGGCCATGGTGGGTTGATACGGCCCGTGGTGAACTGTGGTGTGCTGTGGTGGGCCGTGGTGGGCTGGGACAGGCTGTGGTGGGCTGTGGTGGGCCGTGGTGGTCTGGGACAGGCTGTGATGGGCTTTGGTGGGTTCTTGTGAGCTTGAGATGGGCTGTGCTGGGCTGGGACGGGCTCTGGTGGTCTGGAACGAGCTGTGATGTGCTGCAATGGGCTGTGGTGGGCTGGGACGGGCTGTGGTGGGCTGGGACGGGCTGTGGTGGGCTGGGACGGGCTGTGGTGGGCTGGGACAAGCTCTGGTGGTCTGGAACGGGCTGTGGTGGGCCGGGACGGGCTGTGGTGGGCCGGGAGGGGCTGTGGTGGGCGGGGATGAACTGTGGTGGGCGGAGATGGGCTCTGGTGGGCGGAGACGGGTTGTGGTGGGCTGGGACGGGCTGTGGTGGGCTGGGACGGGCTGTGGTGGGCTGGGACGGGCTGTGGTGGGCTGGGACGAGCTGTGGTGTGCTGGGACGGGCTGTGGTGCGCTGTGGTGGGTTGTGGTGAGCTGAGACAGGCTGTGGGGGGTTGGGCGGGCTGTGGAGAGCTGTGGAGGGCTGTGGTGGGCTTGGACAGGCTGTGGTGGGTTGAGATCTTCCGTGGTGGGCCGGGACAGGCCGTGCTGGGCCGGGACGCGCTGTGGTAAGCCTGGACAGGTTCTGGTGGGCCGGGACCGGCTGTGGTGGGATGTGGTGGGCTGTGACGGGCTGTGGTGGGCTGTGGTGAGCTGGGACGGGCTGTGGTGGGCTCGGTCGGGCTGTGGTGGGCTCGGTCGGGCTGTGGTGGGCTGCTATGGGCCGTGGTGTGCCGGGACAGGCCGTGGTGGGCGGTGGTGGGCTGGGACGGGCCGTGTCGGGCTGTGGTGGGCTGGGACAAGCTGTGCCGGGCTGTGGTTGGCTGGGACGGGCTGTGGTGGGCTGGGACGGGCTGTGGTGGGTTGTGGTGTGCTGGGACAGGCTGTGGTGAGCTGAGACGGGCTGTGGTGGGCTGTGGTAGGCTGGGACGGCCTGTGGTGGGCTGGGACGGGCTGTGGTGGGCTGGGACGGGCTGTGGTGTGCTGGGACGGGCTGTGGTGGGCTGGGACGGGCTGTGGTGGGCCGGGACGGGCTGTGGTGGACCGGGACGGGATGTGGTGGCCCGGGACGGGCTGTGGTGGGCTGGGACGGGCCGTGGAGTGCCGGGACGGGCCGTGGTGGGCTGTGGTGGGCTGGGACGGGCTGTGGCGGGCTGTGGTGGGCTGGGACAAGCTGTGGCGGGCTGGGACGGGCTTTGGTGGGCTGGGATAGGCAGTGGCGGTCTGCGGTAGGCTGTGGTGTGCTGTAGTGGCCTGTGGTGGGCTGGGACGGGCTGTGGTGTGCTGGGACAGACTGTGGTGGGCCGTGTTTGGCTGTGGTGGGTTGTGGTGGGCTGGGACAGGCTGTTGTGAGCTGAGACGGGCTCTGGTGGGCTGTGGTGGGCTGGGACGGGCTGTGGTGGGCTGGGACGGGCTGTGGTGGGTTGTGGTGAGCTGAGACAGGCTGTGGGGGGTTTGGACGGGCTGTGGAGAGCTGTGGAGGGCTGTGGTGGGCTTGGACAGGCTGTGGTGGGTTGAGATCTGCCGTGGTGGGCCGGGACGGGCCGTGGTGGGCCGGGACGGGGCGTGCTGGGCCGGGCCGGGCCGTGCTGGGCCGGGCCGCGCTGTGGTAAGCCTGGACAGGTTCTGGTGCGCCGGGACGGGCTGTGGTGGGATGTGGTGGGCTCGGACGGGCTGTGGTGGTCTGTGGTGGACTGGGACGGGCTGTGGTGAGCTGGGACGGGCTGTGGTGGGCTCGGTCGGGCCGTGGTGGGCTCGGTCGGGCCGTGGTGGGCTGGGACGGGCCGTGGTGGGCCGTGGTGTGCCGGGACCGGCCGGGACGGGCTGTGGTGGGCCGGGGCGGGCAGTGGTGGGCTGGGAAGGGCAGTGGTGTGCTGGGATGGGCTGTGGTGGGCTATGGTGGGCCGTGGTTCGCTGTGGTGGGCCGTGGTGGTCTGGGACAGGCTGTGGTGGGCTGTGGTGGGTTCTGGTGAGCTTGAGACGGGCTCTGGTGGGCTGGGACGGGCTGGGACGGGCTCTGGTGGTCTGGAAGAGGCTGGGACGGGCTGTGGTGGGCTGGGATGGGCTGGCACGGGCTGTGGTGTGCTGGGACGGGCTGTGGTGGGCTGGGACGGGCTGTGGTGGGCTGGGACGGGCTGTGGTGGACTGGGACGAGCTGTGGTGTGCTGGGACGGGCTGTGGTGCGCTGTGGTGGGTTGTGGTGAGCTGAGACAGGCTGTGGGGGGTTGGGCGGGCTGTGGAGAGCTGTGGAGGGCTGTGGTGGGCTTGGACAGGCTGTGGTGGGTTGAGATCTGCCGTGGTGGGCTGGGATGGGCTGTAGTGGGCTGGGACGGGCTGTGGTGGTCTGGGACAGGCTGTGGCGGTCTGCGGTAGGCTGTGGTGTGCTGTAGTGGCCTGTGGTGGGCTGGGACGGACTGTGGTGGGCCATGTTTGGCTGTGGTGGGTTGTGGTGGGCTGGGACAGGCGGTGGTGAGCTGAGACGGGCTCTGGTGGGCTGTGGTGGGCTGGGACGGGCTGTGGTGGGCTGGGACGGGCTGTGGTGGGCCGGGACGGGCTGTGGTGGGCTGGGACGGGCTGTGGTGGGCCGGGACGGGCTGTGGTGGGCTGGGACGGGCCGTGGAGTGCCGGGACGGGCCGTGGTGGGCTGTGGTGGGCTGGGACGGCCTGTGGTGGGCTGGGACAAGCTGTGGTGGGCTGTGGTGGGCTGGGACGGGCTGTGGTGGGCTGGGACAGGCAGTGGCGGTCTGCAGTAGGCTGTGGTGTGCTGTAGTGGCCTGTGGTGGGCTGGGACGGGCTGTGGTGTGCTGGGACGGACTGTGGTGGGCCGTGTTTGTCTGTGGTGGGTTGTGGTGGGCTGGGACAGGCTGTGGTGAGCTGAGACGGGCTCTGGTGGGCTGTGGTGGGCTGGGACGGGCTGTGGTGGGCTGGGACGGGCTGTGGTGGGCTGGGACGGGCTCTGGTGCGCTGTGTTGGGTTGTGGTGGGCTGAGACAGGCTGTGGGGGGTTGGGACGGGCTGTGGAGAGCTGTGGAGGGCTGTGGTGGGCTTGGACAGGCTGTGGTGGGTTGAGATCTGCCGTGGTGGGCCGGGACGGGCCGTGGTGGGCCGGGACGGGGCGTGCTGGGCCGGGCCGGGCCGTGCTGGGCCGGGCCGCGCTGTGGTAACCCTGGACAGGTTCTGGTGCGCCGGGACGGGCTGTGGTGGGATGTGGTGGGCTGTGGTGGACTGGGACGGGCTGTGGTGGACTGGGACGGGCTGTGGTGAGCTGGGACGGGCTGTGGTGGGCTCGGTCGGGCTGTGGTGGGCTCGGTCGGGCTGTGGTGGGCTCGGTCGGGCCGTGGTGGGCTGGGACGGGCCGTGGTGTGCCAGGACGGGTCGTGGTGGGCCGTGGTGTGCCGGGACCGGCCGGGACGGGCTGTGGTGGGCCGGGACGGGCAGTGGTGGGCTGGGACGGGCAGTGGTGTGCTGGGACGGGCTGTGGTGGGCTGGGACGGGCTGTGGTGTGCTGGGACGGGCTGTGGTGGGCTGGGATGGGCTGTGGTGGGCTGGGAATAGCTGTGGTGTGCTGGGACGGGCTGTGGTGTGCTGGGACGGGCTGTGGTGGGCTGTGGTGGGCTGTGGTGGTCTGGGACGGGCTGGGACGGTCTGTGGTGGGTTCTGCTGAGCTTGAGACGGGCTGTGGTGGGCTGTGGCGGGCTGAGACGAGTTCTGGTGGTCTGGAACGAGCTGTGGCGGGCTGTGGTGGGCTGGGACGGGCTGTGGTGGGCTGGCACGGGCTATGGTGGACGGGGACGGGCTGTGGTGGTCTGGGACGGTCTGTGGTGGCCTGGGACGGTCTGTGGTTTGCTGGGACAGGCTGCGGCAGGCTGCGACGGGCTGTGATGGGCTGGGACGTTCTGTGCTGGTCTGTGGTGGGCTGGGACGGGCGGGGACGGGCTGTGGTGGGGTGGGACGGGCTGTGGTGGGCTAGGGACGGGCTGTCGTGTGCTGGGACGGGCTGTGGTGGGCTGGGACGGGCTGTGGTGGTCTGGAACAGGCTGTGGTGGGTTGGGACAGGCTGGGACATGCTGGGACGGGGTGTGGTGGACTGGGATGGTCTGTGGTGGAGCGTGGTGGGCTGGGACGGGCCGTGGTGAACCGTGGTGGGCTGTGGTGGGCCGTGGTGGGCCGTTTTGAGCCGGTATGGGAAGGGATGGGCTGTGGTGGGCCGTGGTGGGCTGGGACAGGTCATGGTGGTCTGAGATGGCCCGTGGTAAACTGTGGTGGGCTGTGGTGGGCCGTGGTGGTCTGGGACAGGCTGTGATGGGCTGTGGTTGGCCGTTTTGAGCCGGTATGGGAAGGGATGGGCTGTGGTGGGCTGTGGTGGGCTGGGACAGGTCATGGTGGTCTGATATGGCCCGTGGTGAACTGTGGTGGGCTGTGGTGGGCCGTGGTGGGCTGGGATGGGCCGTGGTCGGCTGTGGTGGGCCGTGGTGGTCTGGGACAGGCTGTGGTGGGCTGTGGTGGGTTCTGGTGAGCTTGAGACGGGCTGTGGTGGGCTGGGACGGGCTGGGACGGGCTGTGGTGGGCTGGGACGGGCTGTGGTGTGCTGGGACGAGCTGTGGTGGGCTGGGACGGGCTGTGGTGTGCTGGGACGGGCTGTGGTGGGCTTGGACGGGCTTTGGTATGCTGGGACGGGCTGGGACGGGCTGTGGTGTGCTGGGACGGGCTGATGTGGGCTGGGCCGTGGTGGGACGGGCTGTGGTGTGCTGGGATGGGCTGTGGTGGGCGGGTACGGGCTGTGGTGGGCTGGGACGGGCTGTGGTGGGCCGGGACGGGCTGTGGTGGGCTGGGACGGGCTGGGATGAGCTGTGGTGTGCTGGGACGGGCTGATGGTGGGCATGGAAGGGCTGTGGTGGGCTGGGACGGGCTGTGGTGGGCTGGGACGGGCTGTGGTGTGCTGGGACGGGCTGGGACGGGCTGTGGTGGGCGGAGACGGGCTGTGGTGGGCGGGGACGGGCTCTGGTGTGCTGGGACGGGCTGTGGTGGGCGGGGACGGGCTGGGACGGGCTGTGGTGGGCTGTGACGGGCAGTGGTGGGCTGGGATGGGCTGTGGTGGGCCGTGGCAGGCTGTATTGGGCCGTGGTGGGCTGTTGTGGGCTGGGACGGGCTGGGACAGGTTGTGGTGGGATGGGATAACATGTGGTGGGCTGTGGACGGGCTGTGGTGTGCTGGGACGGGCTGTGGTGTTCTGGGACGGGCTGGCACGGGCTGTGGTGGGCTCTGGTGGGCTGGGACAGGCTGGGACGGGCTGTGGTGGACTGGGACAGTCTGTGGTGCGCTGGAACGGGCTGTGGTGGGGTGGAACGGGCTGGGACGGGCTGTGGTGGGCTGGGACGGGCTGGGACGAGCTGTGGTGGGGGAGACGGACTGTGGTGGTTGCGGACGGGCTGTGGTGGGCGGGGACGGGCTGCGGTGGGCGGGGACGGTCTGCGGTGGGCGGGGACGGTCTGTGGTGTGCTGGGACGGGCTTGGACAGGCTGGGACGGTCTGTGGTAGGCTGAGTCAGGCTGTGGTGGGCTAGGAGGGGTTTTGTTGGGCGGGGACCAGCTGTGGTGGGCGTGGACAGGTTGTGGTGGACGGGGACGGGCTGTGGTGGGCTGTGGATGGCTGGGACGGGCTGTGGTGGGCTGTGGTGAGCTGGGACGGGCTGTGGTGGTCTGTGGTGGGCTGTGGTGGGCTGTGGTGGTCTGTGGTCGGCTGGGACGGGCTGGGACGGGCTGTGGTGGGCTGTGGTGGGCTGTGGTGGGCTGTGGTGTGCTGTGGTGGGCTGTGACGGGCTGTGACGGGCTGTGGTGGGCTGGGACGGGCTGGGACAATCTGTGGTGAGCTGGGACGGGCTGTGGTGGGCTGGGACGGCCTGTGGTGGGCTGGGACGAGTTGTGGTGGGCTGTGGTGGGTTCTCGTGAGCTTAGACGGGCTGTGGTGTCTTGGGACGGTCCGTGGTGCGTTGTGGTGGGCTGAGACGTGCTGTGGTCTCCTGTGGTGGGCTGGGACGGGATGTGGTGGAATGGGATAAGCTGTGGTGGGCTGGGACAGTCTGTGGTGGGCTGTGCTGGGATGGGAAAAGCTGTGGTGGGCTGGGACGGGCTGTGGCGGTCTTGGATGTGCTGTGGCATGCCAAGACGGGCTGTGGCGGTCTGGGACGGCTGTGGTGGGTTGTGGCAGGCTGTGGTGGGCCGTGGCGGGCCTTGGTGGGCCGTGGCGGGCCGGGCAGTGGTGGGCTGTGGTGGGCTGTGGTGGGCCTTGGCGGGCCGTGGTGGGCTGTGGAGGGCTGTGGTGGGCTGTGGTGGGCTGTGGTGGGCCTTGGCGGGCCGTGGTTGGACGTGGTGGGCTGGGACGGGCTGTGGAGGGCTGTGGTGGGCTGTGACGGGCAGTGGTGGGCTGTGGTGGGCTGGGACGGGCTGTGGTGGGCCGTGGCGGGCTGTATTGGGCCGTGGTGGGCTGTTGTGGGCTGCGACGGGCTGGGACAGGTTGTGGTGGGATGGGATAAGCTGTGGTGGGCTGGGACGGGCTGTGGTGTGCTGGGACGGGCTCTGGTGTTCTGGGACGGGCTGGCACGGGCTGGGACGGGCTCTGGTGGGCTGGGACGGGCTGGGACGGTCTGTGGTGGACTGGGACGAGCTGGGACGGGCTGGAACGGGCTGTGGTGGGCTGGAACGGGCTGTGGTGGGCTGGGACAGGCTGGGACGGGCTGGGACGGGCTGTGGTGGGCTGGGACGAGCTGTGGTGTGCTGGGATGGGCTGGGACGGGCTGGGACGGGCTGGGATGGGCTGGGACAAGCTGTAGTGTGCTGGGACGGGCTGCGGTGGGCGGGGACGGGCTGCGGTGGGCGGGGACGGGCTGGGACAGGCTGGGACGGGCTGTGGTGGGCTGGGACGGGCCGTGTTGGGCTGGGACGGGCTGGGACAGGCTGTGGTGGGCTGGGACGGGCTGTGGTGGGCCGTGGTGGGCTGTGGCGGGCCGTGGTGGGCTGTGGCGGGCCGTGGTGGGCTGTGGCGGGCCGTGGTGGGCTGTGGCGGGCCGTGGTGGGCTGTGGTGGGCCGTGGTGGGCTGGGACAGGCCGTGGTGAACTGTGGTGGGCCGTGGTGGGCTGTGGTGGGCCGTGGTGGGCCAGTATGGGAAGGGATGGTCTGTGCTGGGCCGTGGTGGTCTGGGACAGGTCATGGTGGGCGGAGACAGCCCGTGGTGGGCTGTGGTGGGCTGTGGTGGGCCGTGGTGGGCTGGGACGGGCCATGGTGGTCTGTGGTGGGCCGTGGTGGTCTGGGACAGGCTGTGGTGGGCTGGGACGGGCTGTGGTGGGCTGGGACGGGCTGCGGTGGGCTGGGACAGGCTGCGGTGGGGTGTGGTGGGCTGCGGTGGGCTGGGACGGGCTGTGGTGGGATATTTCGGGCTGGGACGGGCTGTGGTGGGCTGGGACGGGCTGGGACGGGCTGTGATTGGCTGGGACGGGCTGTGGTGGGCTGTAATGGGCTGTGGTGGGCTGGGACGGGCTGCGGTGGGCTGGGACGGGCTGTGGTTTGCTGGGATCATGTGTGAATGGCTGGGACAGGCTGTGGTGGACTGCGATAAGCTGTGGTGCGCTGGGACGGGCTGTGGTGGGCTGGGACGGGCTGTGGTGGGCTGGGAAGGGCTGGGACGGGCTGTGGTGGGCTGGAACGGGCTGGGATGGGCTGTGGTGGGCTGGGACGGGCTGGGACAGGCCGTGGTGGGCTGTGGTGGTCTGGTGTAAGCTGGGACAGGCTGTGGTGGGCTGGGACGGTCTGTGGTGAGCTGTGGTGGGCTGGGACGGGCTGTGGTGAGCTGTGGTGGGCTGGGACGGGTTGTGGTGGGCTGTGGTGGGCTGGGACGGGCTGTGGTGGGCTGGGAAGGGCTGTGGTGGGCTGGGACAGGCTGGCACGGGCTGTGGTGGACTGGTATTTGCTGGCACGGGCTGGGACGGGCCGTGGTGGGCTGGGACGGGCCGTGGTGGGCTGGGACAGGCTGTGGTGAGCTGAGACGGGCTATGGTGGGCTGGGACGTGCCGTGGTGGGCCGTGGTGAACTGTGGTGTGCTGTGGTGGGCTGTGGTGGGACTTAGTGGGCTGGGACAAGCTGTGGTGAGCTGGGACGGGCTGTGGTGGGCTGGGACGGGCTGTGGTGGGCCGGGGCGGGCTGTGGTGGGCCAGGCCGGGCTGTGTAGGGCCGGGGCAGGCTGTGGTGGGCCGGGACGAGCTGTGGTTGGTGGGGACGGGTTCTGGTGGTCTGGAATGGGCTGTGGTGGGCTGTGGTGGGCTGGGAAGTGCTGGGACGGTCTGTAGTGGGCTGTGGTGGGCTGGGACGGGCTGTGGTGAGCTGGGACTGGCTGTGGTGGGCTGGGACGAGCTGTGGTGAGCTGGGACGGGCCGTGGTGAGCTGGGACGGGCCGTGGTGGGCTGGGACGGGCCGTGGTGGGCTGGGACGGGCCGAGGTGGGCGGGGACGGGCCGTGGTGGGTTGGGACGGGCTGTGGTGGTGTGGAAAGGGCCGTGGTGGGCGGGGACAGGCTCTGGTGGGCAGGGACAGGCTCTGCTGGTCTGGAATGGTCTGTTGTTGGCTGGGACGGGCTGTGGTGGGCGGGGACGGGCTTTGGTGGGCTCTGGTGGGCTGGAATGGGCTCTGGTTGGCTGGGACGGGCTGTGGTAAGCTGTAATGGGCTGTGGTGGGCTTGGACGGCCTGTGTTGGGTTGTGGTGAGCTGAGATGGGCTGGGACGGGCTGTGGTGGGCTGTATTGGGCTATGGTGGGCTGTGGTGGGCTGGGACGGGCTGTGGCTGGCTGGGACAAGCTGTGGTGGGCTGTGGTGGGACGGGACAGGCTGTGGTGGGCTGGGACGGGCTGTGGTGGTCTACGGTAGCCTGTGGTGTGCTGTAGTGGCCTGTGGTGAGCTGGGACGGGCTGTGGTGGGCTGGGACGGGCTGTTGTGGGCTGTGGTTGCACGGGACGGGCTGTGGTGTGCTGAGACGGGCTCTGGTGGGCCGGGACGGGCTGTGGTGGGACGGGATGGGGTATGGTGGGCCGGGACAAGCTGTGGTAGGTTGGGACGGGCTCTGGTGGACTGGGACGGGCTCTGGTCGCTGGAACAGGCCGTGGTGGGCTGGGATGGGCTGTGGTGGGGTGTGGTGAGCTGAGACGGTCTGGGAGGGGCTGAAACGGGCTGGGCCGGCTCTGGGGGTCTGGGAGGGGCTGGGAAGGCCTGTGGTGGGCTGGGACGAGCTGGGACGGGCTGGGACGGGCAGTGGTGGGCTGGGACGGGCAGTGGTGGGCTGGGACGAGCAGTGGTGGGCTGAGGTGGGCCGCGGTGGGCCGGGACAGACCATGGTGGGCCGGGACGGGCGGTGATGGGCCTGGACGGGCCGTGGTGGACCGTAGTGGGCTGGGACGGGCTTTGGTGGGCCGGGACGTGCTGTTGTAGGCTGTGGTGTGCTGGGACGGGCTGTGGTGTGCTGGGACGGGCTGTGGTGGGCTGGGACGGGCTGTGGTGGGCAGGGATGGGCTGGGACGGGCTGTGGTGGGCTGGGATGGGCTGTGGTGTGCTGGGACGGGCCGTGGTGGGCGGGGATGGGCTGTGGTGGGCGGGAAAGGGCTGTGGTGGGCGGGGATGGGCTCTGGTGGGCAGGGACAGGCTCTGCTGGTCTGGAATGGTCTGTTGTTGGCTGGGACGGGCTGTGGTGGGCTGGGACGGACTGTGTTTGGCTGGTACGGGCTGTGGTGGGCTGGGACGGGCTGTGGTGGGCTGGGACGGGCTGTGGTGGGCTGGGACGCGCTGTGGTGGGCTGGGACGGGCTGGGACGGGCTGTGGTGAGCGGGGATGGGCTGTGGTGGGCGGGGACGGGCTTTGGTGGGCTGGGACGGGCTGTGGTGGGCTCTGGTGGGCTGAACGGGGTCTGGTGGGCTGGGACGGGCTGTGGTAAGCTGTAATGGGCTGTGGTGGGCTTGGACAGGCTGTGGTGGGTTGTGGTGGACTGGGACGGGCAGTGTTGGGCTGTATTGGGCTGTGGTGGGCTGTATTGGGCTGTGGCGGGCTGGGACGGGCTGTGGCAGGCTGGGACGGGCTGTGGTGGGCTGTGGTGGGACGGGACGGGCTGTGGTGGGCTGGGACGGGCTGTGGTGGTCTACGGTAGCCTGTGGTGTGCTGTAGTGGTCTGTGGTGGGCTGGGACGGGCTGGGACGGGCTGTGGTGGGCTGGGACGGGCTGTGGTGGGCTGTGGTGGGACGGGACGGGCTGTGGTGAGCCAGGACGGGCTGTGGTGTGCTGAGACGGGCTCTGGTGGGACGGGACGGGCTGTGGTGGGACGGGATGGGCTGTGGTGTGCCGGGACGGGCTGTGGTGGGCTGGGACGCGCTGTGGTGCACTGGGACGAATTGTGGTGGGCTGGGACGGGCTGTGGTGAGCCGTGGTGGGCCGTTGTGGGCTGGGACTGGCCGTGGTGAACTGTGGTGGGTTGGGACGGGCTGTGGGGGGCTGGGTCGGGCTAAGACGGGCTGTGGTGGGCTGGGACGGGCTATGGTGGGCCGGGACAAGCTGTGGTAGGTTGGGACGGGCTCTGGTGGACTGGAACGGCCTCTGCTGGGCTGGAACAGGCCGTGGTGGGCTGAGATGGGCTGTGGTGGGGTGTGGTGAGCTGAGACGGTCTGGGAGGGGCTGAAACGGGCTGGGCCGGCTCTGGGGGTCTGGGAGGGGCTGGGAAGGCCTGTGGTGGGCTGGGACGAGCTGGGACGGGCTGGGACGGGCTGACATGGGCTGGGACGGGCTGGGAAGCCTTGGACGGGTTGTGGTGGGCTGGGACGGGTTGTGGTGGGCGGGGACGGGCTTTGGTGGGCGGGGACGGGCTTTGGTGGGCTGTGGTGGGGTGGAACCGGCTTTGGTGGGCTGGGACGAGCTGTGGTGGGCTGGGACGAGTTCTGGTGGGCTGGGACGGGCTGTGATGGGCTGGGACGGGCTGGGACGCCTTGGACGGGCTGTGGTGGGCGGTGACGGGTTGTGGTGGACGGTGACGGGTTGTGGTGGGCTGGGATGGGCTTGGATGTGCTGTGGTGGGCGGGCACGGTCTGTGGTGGGCTGGAACGGGCTGTGGTGGGTTGGGACGGGCTGTGGTAAGCTGTAATGGGCTGTGGTGGGTTGTGGTGGGCTGGGCTGGGCCGTGGTGGGTTGGGACGTGCCGTGGTGGGCCGGGACCGGTCTTGGTTGGCTAGGACGGGCCGTGGTGGGCCGGGAAGGGCCGTAGTGGGTGGGGACAAGTTGTGGTGGGCAGGGACGGGCTGTGGTGGGCGGGGATGGGCTGTGGTGGGCGGGGACGGGGTGTGGTGAGCGGGGACGGGCTTTGGTGGGCTGGGACGGGCCGTGGTGGGCTGGGACGGGCTGTGGTGGGCCGTGGTGGGCTGGGACAGGCTGTGGTGAGCTGAGACGGGCTATGGTGGGCTGGGATGTGCTGTGGTGGGCCGTGGTGAACTGTGGTGTGCTGTGGTGGGCTGTGGTGGGACTTAGTGGGCTGGGACAAGCTGTGGTGGGCTGGGACGGGCTGTGGTGGGCTGGGACGAACTGTGGTGGGCCAGGGTGGGCTGTGGTGGGCCAGGCCGTGCTGTGTAGGGCCGGGGCGGGCTGTGGTGGGCCGGGACGAGCTGTGGTTGGTGGGGACGGGTTCTGGTGGTCTGGAATGGGCTGTGGTGGGCTGGGACGGGCTGGGAAGTGCTGGGACGGTCTGTAGTGGGCTGTGGTGGGCTGGCACGGGCTGGGACGGGCTGTGGTGAGCTGGGACTGGCTGTGGTGGGCTGGGACGAGCTGTGGTGAGCTGGGACGGGCCGTGGTGAGCTGGGACGGGCCGTGGTGGGCTGGGACGGGCCGTGGTGGGCTGGGACGGGCCGTGGTGGGCGGGGACGGGCCGTGGTGGGCGGGGACGGGCCGTGGTGAGCGGGGACGGGCTGTGGTGGTGTGGAAAGGGCCGTGGTGGGCGAGGACAGGCTCTGGTGGGCAGGGACAGGCTCTGCTGGTCTGGAATGGTCTGTTGTTGGCTGGGACGGGCTGTGGTGGGCGGGGACGGTCTTTGGTGGGCTCTGGTGGGCTGGAACGGGCTCTGGTGGGCTGGGACGGGCTGTGGTAAGCTGTAATGGGCTGTGGTGTGCTTGGACGGCCTGTGTTGGGTTGTGGTGAGCTGAGATGGGCTGTGGTGGGCTGGGACGGGCTGTGGTGGGCTGTATTGGGCTATGGTGGGCTGTGGTGGGCTGGGATGGGCTGTGGCGGGCTGGGACGGGCTGTGGTGGGCTGTGGTGGGACGGGACAGGCTGTGGTGGGCTGGGACGGGCTGTGGTGGGCTGGGACGGGCCGTGGTGGGCCGGGATGGGCCGTGGTGGGCCGGGACGGGCCGTGGTTGGCCGGGACGGGGCGTAGTGGGCCGGGACGGGCCGTGGTGGGCTGGGACGGGCCGTGGCGGTTTGGGACGGATTGTGGCAGGCTGGGACGAACTGTGGTGGTCTGTGGTGGGCGGGGACGGGCTGTGGTGGGCGGGGACGGGCTGTGGTGGGCTGGGACGGGCTGTGGTGGGCTGCGGTGGGCTGGGACGGGCTGCGGTGGGCTGGGACGGGCTGAGACGGGCTGTGGTGGGCTGGGACGGGCTGTGGTGGGCTGTGGCAGGCTGGAACGGGCTGTGGTGGGTTGTGGTGAGATGGGACGGGCTGACACGGGCTGTGGTGGGCTGGGATGGACAGGCACGAGCTGTGGTGGGCTTGGACGGGCTGTGGTGGGCTTGGACGGGCTGTGGTGGGCTGGGACTGGCTATGGTGGGCTGGGACGGGCTATGGTGGGCTGCGACGGGCTGGGACGGGCTGTGGTGGGCTGGGACGGGCCGTGGTAATCCGGGAAGGGCTCTGGTAGGCCGGGACGGGCTGTGGTGGGCTGTGGTGAGTTGGGACGGGCTGTGGTGGTCTGTGGTGGGCTGGGACGGGCTGCGGTGGGCTGGGACGGGATGTGGTGGACAGGGACGGGCTGTGGTGTGCGGGGACGGGCTGTGGTGGGCTTGTACGGGCTGGGACGTGCTGGGATGGTCTGCGATGGGCTGTGGTGGGCTGGCACGGTCTGAGACGGGATGTGGTGAGCTGGGACGGGCTGTGGGCTGGGACGGGCTGGGACGGGCCGTGGTGGGCCGGGACGGGCCGTGGTGGGCCGGGACGGGCTGTGGTAAGCCGGGATGGGATCTGGTGGGCCGGGACGGGCTGTGGTGTGCTGTGGTGGGCTGGGACGGGCTGTGGTGAGCTGGGACGGGCTGTGGTAAGCTGGGACGGGCTGTGGTGAGCCGGGACGGGCTGTGGTGAGCCGGGACGGGCTGTGGTGAGCCGGGACGGGCTGTGGCGGGCCGGGACGGGCTGTGGCGGGCCGGGACGGGCTGTGGCGGGCCGGGACGGGCTGTGGCGGGCCGGGACGGGCTGTGGTGGGCGGAGACGGGCTGTGGTGTGCGGAGACGGCCTGGGAAGGTCTGTGGTGGGCTGGGACATTCTGTGGTGGGCTGGGACTGGCTGTGGTGGGCTTGAGACGGTCTGTGGTGTGCTGGGACGGGCTCTGGTGGTCTGGAACGAGCTGGGACGGGCTGTGGTGGGTTGGGACGGTCTGTGGTGGGCTGGGACGGGCTGTGATGGGCTGGGACGGGCTGTGGTGGGCTGGGACGGGCTGGGACAGGCTGTAGTGGGCTGTGGTGGACTGGGACGGGCTGGGATGGGCTGGGACGGGCTGGGACAGGCTGTGGTGGGCTGTGGTGAGCTGGGACGGGCTGTGGTGTGCTGGGACGGGCTGTGGTGTGCTGGGACGGGCTGGGACGGGCTGTGGTGGGCGGGGACGGTCTGTGGTGGGCTGCGGTGGGCTGGGACGGTCTGCGGTGGGCTGGGACGGTCTGCGGTGGGCTGGGATGGGCTGAAGACGGGCTGTGGTGGGCTGGGACGGGCTGTGGTGGGCCGGGATGGGCTGTGTTGGGCCGTGGTGGGCAGGGACGGGCTGTGGTTGGCTGTGGTGGGCCGTTTTGGGCCTGGATGGGAAGGGGTGGGCTGTGGTGGGCCGTGGTGGGCTGTGGCAGGCCGTGGTGGGCTGTGGTGGGCCGTGGCTCTCTGCGGTGAGCCGTGGAGGGCTGGGACGGGCTGGGACGGGCTCTGGTGTTCTGGAACGGGCTGTGGTGGGCTGGGACGTGCTGTGGTGGGCTGGGACGGGCTGGGACGGGCTGTGGTGTGCTGGGACAGGCTGTGGTGTTCTGGGACGGGCTGTGGTAGGCTGTGGTGGGCTGGGACGGGCTAGGACGGTCTGTGGTGGGCTGGGACGGGCTGTGGTGGGCTGGGACGGGCTGTGGTGGGCGGGGACGGGCTGGGACAGTCTGGGACGAGCTGTGGTGGGCTGGGATGGGCTGTGGTTGGCTGGGACGGGCTGCTGTGGGCTGGGACGGGCTGGGACGGGCTGGGACAGGCTGGGATAGGCTGAGATAGGCTGTGGTGGCCTGGGATATTCTGTGGTGGGCTGTGGTGGGCTCTGGTGGTCTGGAACAAGCTGTGGTTTGCGGGGACGGGCTGCGGTGGGCGGGGACGGGCTGTGGTGGGCTGGGACGGGCTGCGGTGGGCTGGGACTGGCTGAGACGGGCTGTGGTGGGCTGGGACGGGCTGTGGTGGGTTGGGACGGGCTGTGGTGGGCGGGGATGAACTGTGGTGGGCGGGGATGGGCTGTGGTGGGCGGAGACGGGCTGTGGTGGGCGGAGACGGGCTGTGGTGGGCTGGGACGGGCTGTGGTGGGCTGGGACGGGCTGGGACGGGCTGTGTTGGGCGGGGACGGGCTGTGGCTGGCGGTGAAGTGCTGTGGTGGGCTGGGACAGGCTGGGAAGGGCTGTGGTGTGCTGAGGTGGGCCGCGGTGGGCTGGGACGGACCATGGTGGGACGGACAGGCGGTGATGGGCCTGGACGGGCCGTGGTGGACCGTAGTGGGCTGGGACGGGCTTTGGCGGGCCGGGACGTGCTGTTGTATGCTGTGGTGTGCTGGGACGGGCTGTGGTGGGCTGGGACGGGCTGTGGTGGGCTGGGACGGGCTGTGGTGGGCTGGGACGCGCTGTGGTGGGCTGGGAAGGGCTGGGACGGGCTGTGGTGGGCTGGGACGGGCTGTGGTGGGCTGGGACGGGCTGTGGTGGGCTGGGACGGATTGTGGTGGGCTGGGACGGGCTGTGGTGGGCTGGGACGGGATGCGGTGGGCTGGGACGGGATGCGGTGCGCCGTGGTGGGCTGTGGTGGGCCGTGGTGGGCTGGGACAGGCTGTGGTGGGCTATGGCGTGCCGTGGTGGGCCGTGGTGAACTGTGGTGGTCTGTGGTAAGTCGTGGTGGGTTGTGGTGGGCCGTGGTGGGCTGTGGTCGGACGTGGTGGGCTGGGACAAGCTGTGGTGGGCTGGGAGGGGCCGTGGTGGGCCAGGACTGGCCTTGGTTGGCCGTGACGGGCCGTGGTGGGCCGGGCTGGGCTGTAGTGGGCCGGGTCACGTTGTGGTTGGCGGGGACAGGCTGTGGTGAGCAGGGAAGGGCTGTGGTGGCCTGGGACGGGCTGTGGTGAGCGGGGACGGGCTTTGGTGGGCTCTGGTGGGCTGGAAGGGGATCTGGTGGGCTGGGACGGGCTGTGGTAAGCTGTAATGGGCTGTGGTGGGCTTGGACGGGCTGTGGTGGGTTGTGGTGAGCTGGGACGGGCTGGGACGGGCTGTGGTGGGCTGGGACGGTCTGTGGTGGGCTGTGGTGGACTGGGACGGGCTGTGGTGGGCTGGGACGCGCTGTGGTGCACTGGGACGAATTGTGGTGGGCTGGGACAGGATGTCGTGATCCGGGATGGGCTGTGGTGGGCTGGGACGGGCTGTGGTGAGCCGGGACAAGCTGTGGTAGGTTGGGACGGGCTCTGGTGGACTGGGACGGGCTCTGGTGGGCTGGAACAGGCCGTGGTGGGCTGAGATGGGCTGTGGTGGGGTGTGGTGAGCTGAGACGGTCTGGGAGGGGCTGAAACAAGCTGGGTTGGCTCTGGGGGTCTGGGAGGGGCTGGGAAGGCTTGTGGTGGGCTGGGACGAGCTGGGACGGGCTGGGACGGGCTGTGGTGGGCTGGGACTGGCTGTGGTGAGCTGGGACGGGCTGGGACGGGCTGTGGTGGGCTGGGACGCGCTGTGGTGGGCTATGGTGGGCTGTGGTGGGCTTTCGTAGGCTGGGACAGTCTTTGGCGGGCCGTGGTAGGCTGGGACAGGCTGTGGCGGGCCGTGGTGAGCCGTGGTGGGCTGTGGTGTGTCGTGGTGGGCCGTGGTGGGCTGGGACGGGCTGTGGTGGGCTGGGACGGGCTTTGGTGGGTTGTGGTGGGCTTGGACTGGCTGTGGTGGGCTGGGATGGGCTGTGGTGGGCTGGGACAGGCTGGGACGGGCTGTGGTGGGCTGGGACGGGCTGTGGTGGGCTATGGTGGGCTGTGGTGGGCTTTAGTAGGCTGGGACAGTCTTTGGTGGGCCGTGGTAGGCTGGGACAGGCTGTGGCGGGCCGTGGTGGGCCGTGGTGGTCTGGGACGGGCCGTGGTGGGCTGGGACGGGCCGTGGTGGGCTGGGACGCGCCGTGGTGGGCTGGGACGCGCCGTGGTGGGCCGGGACACGCCGTGGTGGGCTGGGACGGGTTGGGAGGGTCTGGGATGGCCTGTGGTGGGTCGTGGTGGGCTGGGACGAGCCGTGGTGGGCCGTGGCGGGCTGTGGTAAGCTGGGATGGGCTGTGGTGCGTAGGGACAGGCTGTGGTGGGCTGCGACGGGTTGGCATGGGCTGGGACTTGCTGTGACGGGCTGGGACGGGCTGTGGTGGGCTGGCAATGGCTGGGACGGGCTGGGACGGGCTGTGGTTGGCTTGGACAGGCTGTGGTGGGTTGTGGTGGGCTGGGACGGACTGTGGTGGGCTGGGACGGGCTGTGGTGGGCTGGGACGGGCTGTGGTTGGCTATGGTGGGCTGGGACGGGCTGGGATGGGCTGGGACGGGCTGGGATGGGCTATGGTGGGCTGGGACGGGCTGTGGTGGGCTGGCACGGGCTGTGGTCGGCTGGGACGTGCCGTGGTGGGCTGGGACGGGCTGGGACGGGCTGTGGTGGGCTGGGATGGGCTGTGGTGGGCTGGGATGGGCTCTGGTGGGCTGGGATGGGCTGTGTTGGGCCGTGGTGGGCTGGGACGGGCTGTGGTCTGCTGGCACGTGCTGTGGTGTCCTGGGACGGGCTCTGGTGGGCCGTGGTGGTCTGTGGTGGGATGGTATGGGCTATGGTGAACTGTGGTGGGCTGGGACGGGCTGTGGTGGGCTGTGTTGGGCTGGGACGGCCTGTGGTGGTTTGGGATGGGCTGGGACAGGCTGTGGTGGGCTCTGGTGGTCTCTGGTGGGCTGGGAAGGGCTCTGGTTGGCTGGGAAAGGCTCTGGTGGGCCGGCACAGGCTGCGGTGGGCCGGCACAGGCTGCGGTGGGCCGGCACGGGCTGCGGTGGGCCAGGCGGGGTTGCGGTGGGCCGGGCCGCGCTGTGGTGGACTGTGGTAAGCTGGGACGGGCTGTGGTGGGCTGGGATGGGCTGTGGTAAGCTGGGACGGGCTCTGGTAGTCCGGAACAGGCTGTGGTGGTCTGGGACGGGCTGGTACGTGCTGGCACAAGCTGGGACGTGCTGGGACGGGCTGTGGTGGGCTGAGGTGGGCCCTGGTAGGCTGTGCTGGGCTGTACTGGGCTGTGGTGTGCTGTGGTGGGCTGGGACGAGCCGTGGTGGGCTGTGCTGTGGTGGGCTGGGACGGGCTGTGGTGGGCTGTGGTGGACTGGGACGGACCGTGGTGGGCTGTTATGGGCTCTGGTGGGCTGGGACGGTCTGTGGTGGGCTGGGACGGGCTGTGGTGAGCTGTGGTGGGCTGGTACGGGCTGTGGTGAGCTGTGGTGGGCTAGGACGGGCTGTGGTGGGCTGGCACGGGCTGTGGCGGGCTGTGGTGGGCTAGGACGGGCCGTAGTGGGCGGGGACAAGTTGTGGTGGGCGGGGACGGGCTGTGGTAGGCGGGGACGGGCTGTAATGGGCGGGGACGGGCTGTGGTGAGCAGGGAAGGTCTGTGGTGGGCTGGGACGGGCTGGGACGGGCTGTGGTGAGCGGGGACGGGCTTTGGTGGGCTGTGGTGGGCTGGAACGGGCTCTGGTAGGCTGGGACGCGCTGTGGTAAGCTGTAATGGGCTGTGCTGGGCTGGGATGGGCTGTGATGGGTTTTGGTGAGCTGAGATGGGCTGGGACGGGCTGGCACGGGCTGTGGTGGGCTGGGACGAGCTGTGGTGGTCTGCGGTAGGCTGGGACGGGCTGTGGTGGTCTGCGGTAGGCTGTGGTGTGCTGTAGTGGCCTGTGGTGGGCTGGGACGGGCTGTGGTGGGCCGGGACGGGCTGTGGTGGGCTGTGTTTGGCTGTGGTGGGTTGTGGTGGGTTGGGAAAGGCTGTGGTGAGCTGAGACGGGCTCTGGTGGGCTGTGGTGGGCTGGGACGAGCACTGGTGCGCTGTGGTGGGTTGTGGTGAGCTGAGACAGGCTGTGGTGGGATGGGACGGGCTGTGGTGAGCTGTGAAGGGCTGTGGTGGGCTTGGACAGGCTGTGGTGCGCTGAGATCGGCCATGGTGGGCTGGGACGGGTTGTAGTGCGCTGGCACGGGCCGTGGTGGGCTGGCACGGGCCGTGGTGGGCCGGGACGGGCCGTGCTAGGCCGGGACTGGCAGTGGTTGGCCGGGCTGGGCCGTGGTAATCTGGGACGGGCCGTGGTGGGCTGAGACTGGCTGTGGTGGGCTGGGACGGGCTGTGGTGGGTTGAGACGGGCTGTGGTGGGCTGGGATAGGCTGCGGTGGTCTGGGACGGGCTGCGGTGGGCTGGGACGGGCTGTGGTGGGCCGTGGTGGGTTTTGGTGGGTTGTGATGGGCCGTGGTGGGCTGTGGTAAGCTGGGACGGGCTGTGGTGGGCTGCGACGGGCTGTGGTGGGTAGGCACGGGCTGTGGTGGGCTGGGACGGGCTGGGACAGGTTGGTACGGGCTGGAACGGGCTGTGGTGGGCTTTGGTGGGCTGTGGTGTGCTGGGACGAGTTGTGGTGGGTTCTGGTGGGCTGGGACGGGCCGGACCGGGCTGTGGTGGGCTGGGATGGGCTGTGGTGGGTTGTGGTGGGCTGGGACAGGCTGTGGTTGGCTATGGTGGGCTGGGAAGGCCTGTGGTGGTCTGGGACGGGCTGGGATGTGCTGGGATGGGCTAGGATGGGCTATGGTGGGCTGGGACGAGCTGTGGTATGCTGGGGCGGGCTGTGGTGGGCTGTGTTGGGCTGGGAAGGCCTGTTGTGGTTTGGGATGGGCTGGGACAGGCTTTGGTTGGCTATGGTGGGCTGGGACTGGCTGTGGTGGGCTGGGACGGGCTGTGGTGGGCTGGGACGCGCTGTGGTGGGCTATGGTGGGCTGTGGTGGGCTTTCGTAGGCTGGGACAGTCTTTGGCGGGCCGTGGTATGCTGGGACCGGCTGTGGTGGGCCGTGGCGGGCCGTGGTGGGCTGTGGTGTGTCGTGGTGGGTTGGGACGGGCTGGGACGGGCTGTGGTGGGCTGGGACGCGCCGTGGTGGGCTGGGACGGGCCGTGGTGGGCTGGGACGGGCCGTGGCGGGATGGGACGGTCTGTGGTGGGCTGTGCTTGGCTGGGACGGGCTATGGTGGGCTGGGACGGGCTGTTGTAGGCTGGGACGGGCTGTGGTGGGCTGGGATGTGCTGGAACAGACTGGGACGGGCTGTGGTGGTCAGTGGTTGCCTGGGACATGCTGTGGTGGGCTGGGACATGCTGTGGTGGGCTGGGACGCGCTGTGGTGGGCTGTGGTGGGCTGGGACGGGCTGTGGTGGGCTGGGACGGGCTGTGGTGGCCTGGGACGAGCTGGCACGGGCTGGAACGAGCTGGCACGGACTGGGACGGGCTGGCACGGGCTGTGGTGGGCTGGAACGGGCTGTGGTGGGCTTGGACGGGCTGTGGTGGGCTGGGACGAGCTATGGTGGGCTGGGACGGGCTCTGGTGGTGTGGAAAGGGCTGTGGTGGGCTGGGACGGGCCGTGATGGGCTGGGACGGGCTCTGGTGGTGTGGAAAGGGCCGTGGTGGGCTGGGACGGGCCGTGGTGGGCTGGGACGGACTGTGGTGGGCTGGGAAGGGCTGTGGTGGGCTGGGACGGTCTGTGGTGGGCTGTGGTGGGCTGGGACAGGCTGTGGTGGGCTGGGACGGGTTGTGGTGGGCTGGGACGGGCTGTGGTGGGCCGGGACGGGCTGTGGTGGGCTGTGGTGGGCTGGGACGAGTTGTAGTGGGCCGGGACGGACTGTGGTGGGCTGTGGTGGGCTGTGGCGGGTTCTGGTGAGCTTAGACGGGCTGTGGTGGGCTGTGGTGGGCTGGGACGGTCTGTGGTGGGCTGGGACGGGCTGTGGTGGGCTGGGACGGGCTGTGGTGGGCTGGGACGGGCTGTGGTGGGCTGGGACGGGCTGTGGTGGGCTGGGACGGGCTGGGACGGGCTGTGGTGGGCTGGGACGGGCTGTGGTGAGCTGGGACGCGCCGTGGTGGGCTGGGACGGGCCGTGGTGGGCTGTGATTGGCTGGGATGGGCTGTGGTGGGCTGGGACGGGCTGTTGTAGGCTGGGACGGGCTGTGGTGGGCTGGGATGGGCTAGGACAGACTGGGACGGGCTGTGGTGGTCAGTGGTTGTCTGGGACATGCTTTGGTGGGCTAGGACGGGCTGTGGTGGGCTGGGACGGGCTGGCACGGGCTGGGACGAGCTGGCACGGGCTGGAACGAGCTGGCACGGGCTGGAACGAGCTGGCACGGACTGGGACGGGCTGGAACGGGCTGTGGTGGCCTTGGGCGGGCTGTGGTGGGCTGGGACGGGCTCTGGTGGTGTGGAAAGGGCTGTGGTGGGCTGGGACGGGCTGTGGTCGGCTGTGGTGGGCTGTGGTGGGCTGTGGTGGGCTGGGACGGGCTGTGGTGGGCTTTGGTGAGCTGAGACGGGCTGGCACGGGCTGTGGTAAGCTGGGACGGGCTCTGGTGGGCTGGGACGGTCTGTGATGGGCTGTGGTGGGCTGCGGCGGGCTGTGGTGGGCTGCGATGGGCTGGGACGGGCCGTGGTGGGCTGGGATGGGCCGTGGTGAGCTGGGACGGGCCGTGGTGAGCTGTGACGGGCCGTGGTAGGCTGGGACGGGCTCTGGTGGGCTTGGACAGGCTGTGGTGGGCTGCGATGAGCCGTAGTAGGACGGGCCGGGCCGTGGTGGGCCGGGACGGGCCGTGGTGGGCTGGGACGGGCCGTGGTGGGCTGGGACGGGCTGTGGTGGGCATGGACGGGCTGGGACGGGCCGTGGTGAGCTGGGACGGGCCGTGGTGGGCTGGGAAGGGCCGTGGTGGGCTGGGACGTGCCGTAGTAGGCCGGGACGCGCCGTGGTGGGCCGGGACGGGCCGTGGTGGGTATTTATGGGCCGTGGTGGTATGGGACGGGCTGTGGTGGGCTGTGGTGGACCGTGGTGGGCTGTGATGGGCTGTGGTAAGCTGGGATGGGATGTGGTAAGTTGGGACGGGCTTTCGTGGGCTGGGACGGGCTGTCGTGGGCTGGGACGGCCTGGGACGGGCCGTGGTGAGCTGGGACGGGCCGTGGTGGGCTGGGACGGGCCGTGGTGGGCTGGGACGGGCTGTGGTGGGCTGCGGTGAGTAGGGACGGGCTGGGATGACCTGGGACGGGCTGTGGTGGGCGGGGACGGGCTGTGGTGGGCTGTGGTGGGCTCTGGTGGTCTGGAACGGGCTGTGGTGGGGTGGGAAGGGCTGGAATGGGCTTTGGTGGGTTGAGACGGGCTGTGGTGGGTTGGGACGGGCTGTGGTGGGCTTGGAAATGCTGTGGTGGTCAGGGACGGGTTCTGGTAGGTCCGGGACGGGCTGTCGTGGTCCAGGACGGGCTGGGAAGTGCTGGGACGGTCTGGGACGAGCTGGGACGGGCTGTGGTGGGCTGGGACGGGCTGTGGTGGGCGGGGACGGGCTGTGGTGGGCTGGTACGGGCTGTGGTGGGCTGGAGCGAGCTTTGGTGGGTTGTGGTGAGCTGGGATGGGCTGACACGGGCTGTGGTGGGCTGTGGTAAGCTGGGACGGGCTGTGGTGGGCTGGGACGGGCTGTGTTGGGCTGGGATGGGCTGGGACGGGCTGTGGTGGGCTGGGACGGGCTGCGGTGGGCTGGGACGGCCTGCGGTGGGCTGGGACGGCCTGTGGTGGGCTGGGACGGGCTGGGACGAGCTGTGGTGGGCTGGGATGAGCTGTGGTTTGCTGGGACAGGCTCAGCTGGGCTGAGATGGGCCTTGGTGGGCGGGGACGGGCCGTGGTGGGCGGAGACAGGCCGTGGTGAGCTGGGAAGGGTTGGGACGGGCTGGAATGGGCTGTGGTGGGCTGTGACGGGCTGTGGTAAGCTGTAATGGGCTGTAATGGGCTGTGGTGGGCTGTGGAGAGCTGGGAAGGACTGTGGTGGGCTGTGGTAAGCTGGAACTGGCCCCGGTTGGCTGCGACGGTCTGGGGTGGGCTGGGGTGGGCTGGGTCGGGCTGTGGTGGGCTGGGACAGGCTGTGGTGGGCTGGGACGGGCTGTGGTGGGCTGGGACGCGCTGTGGTGGTCTGGGACGGGCTGTGGTGGGTTGGGGTGATCTGAGACGGGCTGGGACGGGCTCTGGTGGGCTGGGATGGGCTCTGGTGGGCTGGGATGGGCTGTGGTGTGCTGGGACGGCCTGTGGTGGGCTGGGACGGCCTGTGGTGCGCTGGGACGGTCTGGGACGGGCTGTGGTGGGCTGGGACGGGCTGTGGTGAGCTGGGACAGGCTCTGCTGGGCTTAGGTGGGCCGTGGTGTGCGGGGACGGGACTTGGTGGGCGGGGACAAGCCGTGGTGGGCTGGGACGTACTGGGACGGGCTGTAGTGGACTGTGGTGGGCTGTGAAAAGCTGTGGTGGGCTTGGACGATCTGTGGTGGGCTGCTACATGCTGTGGTGGGCTGGGACGGGCTGGGACGGTCTGCGGTGGGCTGGGACGATTTGGGACGGGATGCGGTGGGCTAGGACGGGCAGGCACGGACTGCGGTGAGCTAGTACGGGCTGACACGGGCTGGGACGGGCTGTGGTGTGCTGGGACGGGCTGTGGTGGGCTAGGACGGGCTCTGGTGAGCTGGGACGGGCTGTGCTGGGCTGGGACGGGCTGTGCTGGGCTGGGACGGGCTGTGCTGGGCTGGGACGGGCTGTGCTGGGCTGGGACGGGCTGTGCTGGGCTGGGACGGGCTGTGCTGGGCTGGGACGGGCTGTGCTGGGCTGGGACGGACTCTGGTGAGTCTGGGACATGCTGTGGTGGGCTGGGACGGGCTGTGGTGGGCTGTATGTGCTGTGGTGGGTTGTGGTGAGCTGAGACGGGCTGGGACGGGCTGTGGTGGGCTGGGACGGGCTGTGGTGGGCTGTGGCGGCCTGTGGTGGGCTGGACGGGCTGTGGTGGGCTGGGACGGCCTGTGGTGGGCTGGGACAGGCTGCGGTGGGCTGGGACGAGCTGCGGTTGGCTGGGATGGGCTGTGGTGGGCTGTGGTGGGCTGGGACGGGCCGTGGTGGGCTGGGATGGGCCCTGGTGGGCTCTGGTGTGCTGGGACGGGCTGGGAAAAGCTGTCGTGGGCTGGGAGGGGCTCTAGTGGGCTGTGGTGTGCTGGGACGGGCTGGGAAAAGCTGTGGTGGGCTGGGACGGGCTGTGGTGGGCTGGGACGGGCTCTGGTGGGCTGGGACGGGCTGGGACGGGCCGTGGTGGGCTGGGACGGGGCGTGGTGGGCTGGGACGGGCCGTGGTGGGCTGGGACGGGCCGCGGTGGGCTGGGAAGGGCCGCGGTGGGCTGGGACGGGCTGCGGTGGGTTGGGACGGGCTGCGGTGGGCTGGGACGTGCTGCGGTGAACTGGGACGGTCTCTGCTGGGCTGGGACGGGCTGTGGTGGGCTGGGACGGGCTGTGGTGGGCCGAGATGGGCTGTGGTGGTCTGGAATGGGCTGTGGTGGGCTGTGGTGAGCTGGGACGGGCTGACATGGGCTGTGGTGGGCTGTGGTTAGCTGGGACGGGCTGTGGTGGGCTGGGACGGGCCGTGGTGGGCTGGGACGGGCCGTGGTGTGCCGTGGCGGGCGGTGGTGGGTCGTAGCGCGCCGTAGTGGGCTAGGACGGAGCGTGGTGGGCCTGACAGGCCGTGGTGGTCTGTGGTGGGCAGAGGTTGTTTGTGGTGGGCCGTTGTGAGCTGGGACGGGCTGTGGTGGGCGGGGACAGGCTGTGGTGGGCCGTGGTGGGCCGGGACAGGCCCTGGTGGGCTGTGAAGGGCTGGGACGGGCTCTGGTGGGCTGGGACGGGTCGTGGTGGGCTGGGACAGGTTGTGGTGGGCTGGGACAGGTTGTGGTGGGCTGGGACAGGCTGTGGTGGGCCGGGACGGGCCGTGGTGTGCCGGGACGGGCCGTGGTGGGCTGGGACGGGTTGTGGCGGGCTGGGACGAACTGTGGTGGGCTGTGGTGGGCTGGGACGGGCCGTGGTGGGCTGGGACGGGCTCTGGTGGTATGTACCGGGCTGTGGTGGGCTGGGAATGGCTGGAATGGGCTGTGGTGGTTTGGCATGGGCTGTGGTGGGCTGGCACGGTGTGTGGTGGGCTGGCACAGGCTGTGGTGGGCTTGGACCTGCTGTTGTGGTCGGGGACGGGTTGTGGTAGGTCCGGGACGGGCTGTCGTGGTCCGGGACGGGCTGTGGTGGGCTGGGAAGGCCTGGGACGGGCTGGGACGAGCTGGGACGGGCTGTGGTGGGCGGGGACGGGATCTGGTGGGCGGGGACAGGCTGTGGTGGGCTGGGACGGGCTCTGGTGGTCTCAAACCGGCTGTGGTGGGTTGGGAAGGGCTGGAATGGGCTTTGGTGGGTTGGGACAGGCTGTGGTGGGCTGGGACAGGCTGTGGTGGGCTTGGACCTGCTGTGGTGGTCAGGGACGGGTTGTGGTAGGTCCGGGACGGGCTGTGGTGGGCTGGGACGGGCTGTGGTGGGCTGGGACGGGCTGTGACGGGCTGTGGTCGGCTGGTATGAGCTGGGACAAGCTGTGGTGGGCCGGGACAGGCTCTGGTGGGCTGGGACGGGCTGTGGTGAGCTGGGACGGGCTGTGGTGGCCTGTGGTGGGCTGGGACGGGCTATGGTGGTCTGGGATGGGCTGGGACAGGCTGTGGTGGGCCGTGGTAAGCCATGGTGGGCTGTGGTGGGCTGGGACGGGCTGTGGTGGGCTGTGGTGTGCCATGGTGGGCTGGGACAGGCTGCGGTGGGCTGGAAAGGGCTGTGGTGGGCGGTGACGGGTTGTGGTGTTCTGTGACGGGCTGGGACTTTCTGTGGTGAGCTGGAACGGGCCGTGGTGGTCTGGAACGGGCCGTGGTGGGCTGGGACGGGCCGTGGTGGGCCGGGACGGGCCGTGCTGGGCTGGGACGGGTTGTGGCGAGCTGGGACGGGTTGTGGTGGGCTGGGACGAACTGTGGTGGTCTGTGGTGGGCTGGGACGGGCCGTGGTGGGCCGGGACAGGCCGTGGTGGGCCGGGACGGGCCGTGGTGGGCCGGGACGGGCCGTGGTGGGCTGGGACGGGTTGTGGCGGGCTGGGACGAACTGTGGTGGGCTGTGGTGGGCTGGGACGGGCTGTGGTGGGCTGGGACGGGCTCTGGTGGTATGGACCGGGCTGTGGTGGGCTGGGAAGGGCTGGAATGGGCTGTGGTGGGTTGGGATGGGCTGTGGTGGGCTGGCACGGTGTGTGGTGGGCTGGGACAGGCTGTGGTGGGCTTGGACCTGCTGTTGTGGTCGGGGATGGGTTGTGGTAGGTCCGGGACGGGCTGTGGTGGGCTGGGACGAGCTGGGACGGGCTGGGACGAGCTGGGACGGGCTGTGGTGGGCGGGGACGGGCTGTTGTGGGCTGTGGTAGGCTGTGGTGTGCTGTGGTAGGCTGTGGTGTGCTGTAGTGGTCTGTGATGGGCTGGGACGGGTTGTGG
Organism: Falco cherrug; assembly: GCF_023634085.1. Taxonomy (NCBI): domain Eukaryota; kingdom Metazoa; phylum Chordata; class Aves; order Falconiformes; family Falconidae; genus Falco; species Falco cherrug. The sequence goes on from NW_026599327.1 coordinate 254,050, forward strand.
TGGGCTGGGACGGGCCGTGGTGGGCTGGGACGGGCTGGGACGGGCCGTGGTGGGCCGGGACGGGCCGTGGTGGGCCGGGACGGGCCGTGGTGGGCTGGGACGGGTTGTGGCGGGCTGGGACGAACTGTGGTGGGCTGTGGTGGGCTGGGACGGGCTGTGGTGGGCTGGGACGGGCTCTGGTGGTATGGACCGGGCTGTGGTGGGCTGGGAAGGGCTGGAATGGGCTGTGGTGGGTTGGGATGGGCTGTGGTGGGCTGGCACGGTGTGTGGTGGGCTGGGACAGGCTGTGGTGGGCTTGGACCTGCTGTTGTGGTCGGGGATGGGTTGTGGTAGGTCCGGGACGGGCTGTGGTGGGCTGGGACGAGCTGGGACGGGCTGGGACGAGCTGGGACGGGCTGTGGTGGGCGGGGACGGGCTGTGGTGGGCTGTGGTAGGCTGTGGTGTGCTGTAGTGGTCTGTGATGGGCTGGGACGGGCCGTGGTGGGCTGGGACGGGCTCTGGTGGTCTGGGACGGCCTAGTGGTGGGCTGGGACGGCCTAGTGGTGGGCTGGGACGGGCTGGCACGGGCTGTGGTTGGCTGGGACGGGCTGTGGTGAGCTGGGACAGGCTCTGCTGGGCTTAGGTGGGCCGTGGTGGGCGGGGACGGGCCGTGGTGGGCGTGGACGGGCCGTGGTGGGCGGGGACAAGCCGTGGTGGGCGCGGACGGGCCGTGGTGGGAGGGGACGGGCCGTGGTGGGCTGTGGTGAGCTGGGAATGGCTGTGGTGGGCTGTGGTAAGCTGGGACTGGCTCTGATTTGCTGGGACAGTCTAAGGTGGGCTGGGGTGGGCTGGGACGGGCTGTGGTGGGCTGGGACGGGCTGTGGTGGGCTGGGACAGGCAGTGGTGGGCTCGACGGACTGTGGTGGGCTGTGGTGGGCCGTGATGGGCTGTGGTGGGCCGGGACGGGCTGGGCCGTGCTGGGACGGGTTGACATGGGCTCTGACGGGCTGGGACGGGCTGTGGTGGGCTGGGAAGAGCTGTGGTGGGCTGAGGCGGGCTGCGGTGGTCTGGGACGGCCTGCGGTGGGCTGGGACGGTCTGCAGTGGGCTGGGACGGCCTGTGGTGGGCTGGGACGGCCTGTGGTGGGCTGGGACGGCCTGTGGTGGGCTGGGACGGGCTGTGGTGGGCTGGGACGGTCTGGGACGGGCTGTGGTGGGCTGGGATGGGCTGTGGTTGGCTGGGACAGGCTCTGCTGGGCTGAGGTGGGCCTTGGTGGGCGGGGACGTGCCGTGGTGGGCGGAGACGGGCCGTGGTGTACTGGGAAGGGTTGGGACGGGCTGGAACGGGCTGTGGTGGGCTGCGACGGGCTGTGGTAAGGTGTAATGGGCTGTAATGGGCTGTGGTGGGCTGTGGTGGGCTGTGGTGAGCTGGGAAGGACTGTGGTGGGCTGTGGTAAGCTGGAACTGGCTCCGATTGGCTGGGACAGTCTAAGTTGGGCTGGGGTGGGCTGGGACGGGCTGTGGTGGGCTGGGACGGGCTGTGGTGGGCTGGGACGGTCTGTGGTGGTCTGGGACGGGCTGGGACGGGCGCTGGTGAGTCTGGGACGGGCTGTGGTGAGCTGGGACGGGCTGGGCTGGGTTGGGGTGAGCTGAGACGGGCTGGGACGGGCTCTGGTGGGCTGGGACGGGCTCTGGTGGGCTGGGACGGCCTAGTGGTGGGCTGGGACGGCCTAGTGGTGGGCTGGGACGGGCTGGCACGGGCTGTGGTTGGCTGGGACGGGCTGTGGTGAGCTGGGACAGGCTCTGCTGGGCTTAGGTGGGCCGTGGTGGGCGGGGACGGGCCGTGGTGGGCGTGGACGGGCCGTGGTGGGCGGGGACAAGCCGTGGTGGGCGCGGACGGGCCGTGGTGGGAGGGGACGGGCCGTGGTGGGCTGTGGTGAGCTGGGAATGGCTGTGGTGGGCTGTGGTAAGCTGGGACTGGCTCTGGTGGGCTGGGACGGTCTGTGGTGGGCTGGGACGGGCTGGGACGCGCTGTGGTGTGCTGCGGTTTACTGGGATGGGCTGTGGTGAGCTGGGATGGGCCGTGGTGGGCTGGGATGGGCTCTGGTGGGCTGTGGTGTGCAGGGATGGGCTGGGAAATGTTGTGGTGGGCTGGGACTGGCTGTGGTGGGCTGGGACGGGCTGTGGTGGGCTGGGACGGGCTGGCACGGGCTGTGGTTGCCTGGGACGGGCTGTGGTGGGCTGGGACGGGCTGTGGTTGCCTGGGACGGGCTGTGGTGGGCTGGGACGGGCTGTGGTGGGCTGGGAAAGGCTGGGAAGGGCTGTTGTGGGCTGGGACGAGCTGGGACGGGATGCGGTGGGCTGGGACGGGCTGGCACGGACTGCGGTGGGCTAGTACGGGCTGACACGGGCTGGGACGGGCTGTGGTGGGCTGGGACGGGCTGTGGTGGGCTGGGACGGGCTGTGCTCGGCTGGGACGCGCTGTGGTGGGCTGGGACGGACTCTGGTGAGTCTGGGACGGGCTGTGGTGGGCCGGGATGTTCTGTGGTGGGCAGGGACGGGCTGTAATGTTCGGGGACGGGCTGTGGTGGGCTGTGGTGGGCTTGGACGGGCTGTGGTGGGTTGTGGTGAGCTGAGACGGGCTGGGACGGGCTGTGGTGGGCTGGGATGGGCTCTGCTGAGCTGGGACAGGCTGGGTCAGGCTGGGACGGGCTGTGGTGGGCTGGGATGGGCTGTGGTGGGCTCCGACGGGCTCTGGTAGGCTGGGACGGGCTGTGGTGGACTGGGATGGGCTGTGGTGGGCTGGGACAGGCTCTGCTGGGCTGAGGTGGGCCTTGGTGGGCAGGGACGGGCCGTGGTGGGCGGGGACAGGCCGTGGTGTGCTGGGAAGGGCTGGGACGGGCTGGAACGGGCTGTGGTGGGCTGGGACGGGCTGGCACGGACTGCGGTGGGCTAGTACGGGCTGACACGGGCTGGGACGGGCTGTGGTGGGCTGGGACGGGCTGTGCTCGGCTGGGACGCGCTGTGGTGGGCTGGGACGGACTCTGGTGAGTCTGGGACGGGCTGTGGTGAGAGAAGGAGAGAAATGGGCCGTGAGGCCTTGCGATGGCTTTAACGGGTGAAAGTACCTTGGGAGCCTGAACAGTAGTGGAATTACTTCTCTGTGCGAATGACATTTTAGCAGCCAGTTGTGGGTGGTGGAAATGTGCTTGGTGAGCTTCTCCCTGTAGAGGAATGAAGGCGGTGGGTTGATTAGCATTGATAACATGCAGCTGTGGCCTTGCCTCAGAGGCAGTGGGTTGATTGACATGGACGACGTGCAGGTGTAGCTGGTTCCCGCTAAGGGGTTAAATAGCTCTGTGGCTTGTGGGAGAGGGTGTCAGCTGGAGGAGGAGCAGTGTGGTCTGGCCTCTGGAGGAAGGCGCTACAGCACCGGCAGTAGAATATGGCCAACGGTAAAGCCTTGTTGCGGTCTGCTAGTTTGATAGCACTGCAACGTGACCCCAGCCAAGAGTTTGGGGTAGAAAGGAACGATTATCCTCTGCTCTAAATGTGATACTGTTTGGGGAAGAAACACGCCTGGCTCTGACAAGGGAACAATGGGCTCTGTAGATGCCACGGTATTTACTTGGACAGGCTCTCGTGTGGCACAGGTCTGCTCTCGCTGAACTCCAGGGGGAAGAGGCAATTTCCCCTGTCTCAACCCTACCCCGCTGAGCCCTTCCCAGAGGCGGCTTTACTTCTTCAACAGCCTCTGAGCAGTGATAATCCAGGTGCCTTGCTTCCAGGTCTTTGCCTAGCAGACGGCGTCACCACAGTCCTTGCCTCAAAGTGAACAGGATGAAGGATCTGTACAAGGTGTCTGTGCGCATTCCCCCGGACAACGAGAAGAGCAACCCGATCAGAATTGAAGGAGACCCACAGGGGGTCCCACAGGCCAAGAAAGAGCTGCTGGAACTCGCTTCCCGTATGGTGAGTGGGTAGGACGTGATGTTTGGGAGACTGCAGGGTTTGGGCTCTCGTGTTCCCTTGTAACCTTCTGGTGCGAGTGTGTGCCCCTTGCCCACGGAGCACTTGGATCTCATGACAAGTGCAAGTTCCTCTTCACAAATGTCTTCCCCTGTTCCCTCGGGTAGCCCTTCTCTGTCAACGCAGAGTGAATTTGGTCTGGAGAAAAGAGGGACAGTGCTGGCAAGTAAACCGTCGGGCAGCAAACCGCTAAGTCAAAGTAGATGGCTCTCCGGCTGAACACTCAGTGTGCCCTCTGTTCCCGTCAGGAAAATGAACACGCTGCGGACCTAATCGTTGAGCAGAAATTCCACCGGACCATCACTGGGCAGAAGGCTGAGCGGGTCTGGGAAATCCGGGAGCAATTCCCAGAGGTAAGGCTTTGTAGGAGAGGAGGAATCCAGAGGGGTTCTTTCCTACATGGGTAGTAGGCCTGTCGTCACAGAAGTCGTAACTTTAGTGGCTCTGTAGCGCAAGTGTCTGAGAAGATAGTTCTTTTAGCCAGAGGCCGCTAACACGGTTCCCCTTTTCTGAATGGGAAAAGGGCATGTGTAGGATCCCCCCAACCTTTGCATGTGTCTGACACAAGGGTTCTTGCTTTTGCTTGAGCTAACTAGAAATGACCGCTCCTGCAGGTTATCATCAGCTTCCCAGACCCTGCACACAAGAGTGACATCGTCCAACTCCGAGGTCCCAAAAACGAGGTGGAGAAGTGCACCGAGTACATGCAAAAGATGGTGGCAGAGCTGGTAAGGAGGTCTTCTGCCTGCACTTCCCTCCTCCGTGCCTGGATAACCCTGGGGCAAAGCAGAGCTCTACTGGCTTGGGTAGAGCTAAAACACCTCAAGAGGAGGGAGCTGTCGGCGCTGTTTTGGCTGAATGGAGGCAGCGGGTAGTACCTGTTATGGGAAGGCTATAGGGGAACGTCCTTGCCTTTGTTTAGTCTTACAAAAGTCCCTCGTATAGAGAACTTCCTTGGGTCTAAGCCTGTTTTCAAAAGCTCGTTTATTAGAGCTCCTGAAGTCGGGCCTCCCTTGCCACGACAGTGTAAACTTCATGTCTCCCTTCCTTTCTCCCTTAGGTTGAAAACAGCTTTTCTATTTCTGTCCCCATCTGCAAACAGTTCCACAAGAACATCATAGCGAAAGGAGGTGCCAAGATCAAGAAGGTGAGATACTGTTCCTAACACAGGTGGGCCGGGACGGGCCGTGGCGGGCCGCGGTGGGCCGGGACGGGCTGGGCTGGGCCGGGCCGCGGTGGGCCGGGCTGCGACGGGCCGGGCCGGGCTGCGACGGGCCGGGCCGGGCTGCGACGGGCCGGGACAGGCTGGGCTGGGCTGTGGTGGGCCGGGACGGGCTGGGACGAGTTGTGGTGGGTGTGGTGGGCTGGGACGGGCTGGGATGGACTATGTTTGGCTGGGACGGTCTGTGGTGGGCCGTGGCGGGCTGGGACGGGCTGTGGCGGGCTGGGACGGTCCGTGGTGGGCTGGGAAGGGCTGTGGTGGGCTTGGACCTGCTGTGGTGGTCAGGGATGGGTTCTGGTAGGTCCGGGACGGGCTGTCGTGGTCCAGGACGAGCTGTGGTGGGCTGGGAAGTGCTGGGATGGTCTGGGACGAGCTGGGATGGGCTGTGGTGCGTTGTGGTGAGCTGGGACGGGCTGACACAGGCTGTGGTGGGCCAGGACGGGCCGTGGTGGGCCGGGACGGGCCGTGGTGGGCCGGGCCGGGCCGTGGTGGGCCGGGACGAACTGTGGTGGGCTGGGACGGGCCGTGGTGGGCTGGGACGGGCCGTGGTGGGCCGGGACGTGCCGTGGTGGGCCGGGACGTGCCGTGGTGGGCCGGGACGTGCCGTGGTGGGCCGGGACGGGCCGTGGTGGGCTGGGACGGGTTGTGGCGGGCTGGGACGAACTGTGGTGGTCTGTGGTGGGCTGGGACGGGCCGTAGTGGGCCGGGACGGGCCGTGGTGGGCCGGGACGGGCCATGGTGGGCCGGGACGGGCCGTGGTGACCTGGGACGGGCCGTGGCGGGCTGGGATGGGCCGTGGCAGGCTGGGAAGGGCCCTGGCAAGCTGTGACGAGCCGTGGCAAGCTGTGACGGGCTGCGCTGGGCTTGGACGCGCTGCGCAGGGCTGGAACGCGCTGCGCTGGGCTGGGACGGGCTGCGCTGCCCTTGGACGGGCTGTGGTGGGCAGGGACGGGCTGTGGTGGGCGGGGACGGGCTGTGGAAGGCTCAGACAGGCTGGTATGTGCTGTGGTGAGCGGAGACGGGCCGTGGTGGGCTGGGACGGACTGGTACGGGCTGTGGTGGGCGGGGACGGGCTGTGGTGGGCTGGGACGGGCTGTGGTGGGCTGGGAAGAGCTGTGGTGGGCTGGGACGGGATGCATTGGGCTGGGACGGGCTGCGGTGGGCTGGGACGGGCTGTGGTGAACTGGGACGGGCTGGGACAGGCTGTGGTGGGCGGGGAGGGGTTTTGTTGGGTGGGGACAGGCTGTGGTGGGCGGAGACAGGTTTTGGTGGGCGGGGACGGGCTGTGGTAGGCTGAGACAGGCTGGTACGTGCTGCGGTGAGCGGAGACGGGCTGCGGTGGGCTGGGACGGGCTGTGGTGAACTGGGACGGGCTGGGACGGACTGTGGTGGGCTGGGAGAGGCTGTGGTGGGCGGGGAGGGATTTTGTTGGGCGGGGACGGGCTGTGGTGGGCGGGGACGGGCTGTGGTGGGCAGGGACGGGCTGTGGTGGGCGGGGACGGGCTGTTGTAAGCTGTGACGGACTGTGATGAGCTGAGACGGCCTGTGGTGGGCCGTGTTGGGCCGGGACAGGCCCTCGTGGGCTGTGGAGCGCTGGGACAGGCTGTGGTGGGCTGGGACGGACTTGGACGCACTATGATGTGATGGGACGGGCTGGGACGGCCTGTGTTGGGCTGCGACGGGCTGTGGTGGGCTGTGGTGGAGTGGGAAGGGCTGTGGTGGGCCATGGTGGGCCGTGGTGGGCTGGGACGGGCCGTGGAGGGCTAAGACGGGCCGTGGTGGGCTGGGACAGGCTGTGGTGGGCTGGGACGGGCTGTGGTGGGCTGGGACGGGCTGTCATGGGCTGGGACGGGCTGTCGTGGGCTGGGATGGGCTGTCGTGGGCTGTGGGGGCCTGGGACATGCTGTGGTAGGCTGGGAAGGGCTGGGACGAGCTGTGACGGGCTGGGACGAGCTGTGACGGGCTGTGGTGTGCTGTAGTGGCCTGTGGTGTGCTGTAGTGGCCTGTGGTGGGCTGGGACGGGCTGTGGTGGGCTGGGACAAACTGTGGTGGGCTGTGGTGGGCTGGGATGAGCTGGGACGGGTTGTGGTGGGCTGTGGTGGGCTGGGACGGGCTGTGGTGGGCTGGGACGGGCTGTAGTAGGCTGTGGTGTGCTGTGGAGGGCTGGGACGGGCTGGGACGGGCCGTGGTGGGCTGGGACGGGCCGTGGTGGGCTGGGATGGGCCGTGGTGGGCTGGGATGGGCTGTTGTAGGCTGGAACGGGCCGTGGTGGGCCAGGACGGGCCGTGGTGGGCCGGGACGGGCCGTGGTGGGTCGGGACGGGCCGTGGTGTGCCGGGACGGGCCGTGGTGGGCTGGGACGGGTTGTGGCGGGCTGTGGTGGGCTGGGATAAGCTGGGACAAGCTGTGGTGGGCCGGGACGGGCTCTGGTGGGCTGGGACGTGCTGTGGTGGGCTTCTATGGGCTGGTACTTTATGTGGTGGGCTGGGACGGGCTGTGACGGGCTGTGGTCGGCTGGTATGAGCTGGGACAAGCTGTGGTGGGCCGGGACGGGCTCTGGTGGGCTGGGACGGGCTGTGGTGACCTGGGGCGGGCTGTGGTGGCCTGTGGTGGGCCGGGACGGGCTGTGGTGGTCTGGGATGGGCTGGGACAGGCTGTGGTGGGCCGTGGTAAGCCATGGTGGGCTGTGGTGGGCTGGGACGGGCTGTGGTGTGCCATGGTGGGCTGGGACAGGCTGCGGTGGGCTGGGACGGGCTGCGGTGGGCTGGGACGGGCTGCGGTGGGCTGGAAAGGGCTGTGGTGGGCTAGGACAGGCTGTGGTGGGACGGGGACGGGCTGTGGTTGGTTGTGGTGTTCTGTGACGGGCTGGGATTTTCTGTGGTGAGCTGCGACGGTCTGTGGTGGTCTGGAACGAGCTGTGGTGGGCCGGGACGGGCCGTGGTGGGCCGGGACAGGCTGTGGTGGGCCGGGACGGGCCGTGCTGGGCTGGGACGGGCTGTGGCAAGCTGGGACGGGTTGTGGTGGGCTGGGACTGGTTGTGGCGGGCTGGGACGAACTGTGATGGTCTGTGGAGGGCTGGGACGGGCCGTGGTGGGCTGGGACAGGTTGTGGTGGGCTGGGACAGGCTGTGGTGGGCCGGGACGGGCCGTGGTGTGCCGGGACGGGCCGTGGTGGGCTGGGACGGGTTGTGGCGGGCTGGGACGAACTGTGGTGGGCTGTGGTGGGCTGGAACGGGCCGTGGTGGGCTGGGACGGGCTCTGGTGGTATGGACCGGGCTGTGGTGGGCTGGGAAGGGCTGGAATGGGCTGTGGTGGTTTGGCATGGGCTGTGGTGGGCTGGCACGGTGTGTGGTGGGCTGGCACAGGCTGTGGTGGGCTTGGACCTGCTGTTGTGGTCGGGGACGGGTTGTGGTAGGTCCGGGACGGGCTGTCGTGGTCCGGGACGGGCTGTGGTGGGCTGGGAAGGCCTGGGACGGGCTGGGACGAGCTGGGACGGGCTGTGGTGGGCGGGGACGGGATCTGGTGGGCTGGGACGGGCTGTCGTGGGCTGGGACGGGCTGTCGTGGGCTGTGGGGGCCTGGGACATGCTGTGGTGGGCTGGGAAGGGCTGGGACGAGCTGTGACGGGCTGGGACGAGCTGTGACGGGCTGTGCTGTGCTGTAGTGGCCTGTGGTGGGCTGGGACGGGCTGTGGTGGGCTGGGACAAACTTTGGTGGGCTGGGACGAGCTGGGACAGGCGGGGACGGGCTGTGGTGGGCTGTGGTGTGCTGTGGAGGGCTGGGACGGGCTGTGATGTGCCGTGGTGGGCTGGGACGGGCCGCGGTGGGCTGGGATGGGCTAGGACGGGCCGTGGTGGGCTGGGGCAGGCTGTGGTGGGCTGGGACGGGCTGGGACTGGCTGTGGTGGGCTGTGGTGGGCTGCGACAAGCTGGGACAGGCCGTGGTGGGTTGTTATGGGCCGTGGCGGGCTGTGGTAAGCTGGGACGGTCTGGGAAGGTCTGGGACAGGCTGTGGTGGGCTGGGACGGGCTGTGGTGGGCTTGGACCTGCTGTGGTGGTCAGGGACGGGTTCTGGTAGGTCTGGGACGGGCTGTCGTGGTCCAGGACGGGCTGTGGTGGGCTGGGAAGTGCTGGGACGGTCTGGGACGAGCTGGGAAGGGCTGTGGTGGGCGGGGACGGGCTGTGGTGGGCTGGTATGGGCTGTGGCGGGCTGGAGCGGGCTGTGGTGGGTTGTGGTGAGCTGGGACGGGCTGACACGGGCTGTGGTGGGCTGTGGTAAGCTGGGACGGGTTGTGGTGGGCTGGGATGGGCTGGGACTTTCTGTGGTGAGCTGCGACGGTCTGTGGTGGGCCGGGACGGGCCGTGGTGGGCCGGGACGGGCTGTGGTGTGCTGGGGTGGGCAGTTGTGGGCTGGGACGGGCTGTGGAGGGCTGTAGTGGACGGGGACAGTCTGTGGTTGACTGGGACGGGCTGTGGTGGGCCGTGCCAGGCCAGGGTGGGCCGTGGCGGGCTGGGACGGGCTTTGGCACTCTGCGGTGGGCTGTAGTGGGCTGGGACGGGCTGTGGTGGCCTGTGGTGGGCTGGGACGGGCTGTGGTGGTCTGGGATGGGCTGGGACGGGCTGTGGTGGTCTGGGATGGGCTGGGACAGGCTGTGGTGGGCCGTGGTAAGCCATGGTGGGCTGGGACAGGCTGCGGTGGGCTGGAAAGGGCTGTGGTGGGCGGTGACGGGTTGTGGTGTTCTGTGACGGGCTGGGACTTTCTGTGGTGAGCTGCAATGGTCTGTGGTGGTCTGGAACGGGCCGTGGTGGGCTGGGACGGGCCATGGTGGGCCGGGACGGGCCGTGCTGGGCTGGGACGGGTTGTGGCGAGCTGGGATGGGTTGTGGTGGGCTGGGACGAACTGTGGTGGTCTGTGGTGGGCTGGGACGGGCCGTGGTGGGCTGGGACGGGCCGTGGTGGGCCGGGCCGGGCCGTGGTGGTTCCGGGCCGGGCCGTGGTGGGCCGGGACGGGCCGTGGTGGGCTGGGACGGGTTGTGGCGGGCTGGGACGAACTGTGGTGGTCTGTTTTGGGCTGGGACGGGCTGTGGTGGGCTGGGACGGGCTCTGGTGGTATGGACCGGGCTGTGGTGGGCTGGGAAGGGCTGGAATGGGCTGTGGTGGGTTGGGATGGGCTGTGGTGGGCTGGGACAGGCTGTGGTGGGCTTGGACCTGCTGTTGTGGTCGGGGATGGGTTGTGGTAGGTCCGGGACGGGCTGTCGTGGTCCAGGACGGGCTGTGGTGGGCTGGGACGAGCTGGGACGGGCTGGGACAAGCTGGGACGGGCTGTGGTGGGCGGGGACGGGCTGTGGTGGGCGGGGACATGCTGTGGTGGGCTGTGGTAGGCTGTGGTGTGCTGTAGTGGTCTGTGATGGGCTGGGACGGGTTGTGGTGGGCTGGGACGAGCTGGGACGGGCTGGGACGAGCTGGGACGGGCTGGGACGAGCTGGGACGGGCTGTGGTGGGCGGGGACGGGCTGTGGTGGGCGGGGACGGGCTGTGGTGGGCGGGGACGGGCTGTGGTGGGCTGTGGTAGGCTGTGGTGTGCTGTAGTGGTCTGTGATGGGCTGGGATGGGTTGTGGTGGGCTGGGACGGGCTGTGGTGGGATGGGACGGGCTGTGGTGGGCTGTCGTGGGCTGGGACGGGCTGTCGTGGGCTGGGACGGGCTGTCGTGAGCTGTGGGGGCCTGGGACATGCTGTGGTGGGCTGGGAAGGGCTGGGACGAGCTGTGACAGGCTGGGATGAGCTGTGACGGGCTGTGCTGTGCTGTAGTGGCCTGTGGTGGGCTGGGACGGGCTGTGGTGGGCTGGGACAAACTGTGGTGGGCTGGGACGAGCTGGGACAGGCGGGGACGGGTTGTGGTGGGCTGTGGTGGGCTGGGACAGGCTGTGGTGGCCTGGGACGGGCTGTGGTGGGCTGCGGTAGGCTGTGGTGTGCTGTAGTGGTCTGTGGTGGGCTGTGGCGGGCTGTCGTGGGATGGGACGGGCTGTCGTGGGCTGGGACGGGCTGTCATGGGCTGTGGGGGCCTGGGACATGCTGTGGTGGGCTGGGAAGGGCTGGGACGAGCTGTGATGGGCTGGGGCGAGCTGTGATTGGCTGTGGTCTGTTGTAGTGGCCTGTGGTGGGCTGAAACGGGCTGTGGTGGGCTGGGACGGGCTGTGGTGGGCTGGGACAAACTGTGGTGGGCTGTGGTGGGCTGGGATGAGCTGGGACAGGCTGAGACGGGCTGGGACGGTCTGCGGTGGGCTGGGATGGTCTGCGGTGGGCTGGGACAGGCTGCGGTGGGCTGGGACGGGCTGTGGTGGGCGGTGACGGGCTGTGGTGGGCTGGGAAGGCCTGGAACGGGCTGCAACGACCTGAGACGGGCTGTGGTGGGCGGGGACGGGCTGTGGTGGGCGGGGACGGGCTGTGGTGGGCTGGGACGGGCTCTGGTGGTCTGGAACGGGCTGTGGTGGGCTGGGAAGGGCTGGAATGGACTGTGGTGGGCGGGGACGGGCTGTGGTGGGCGGGGACAGGCTGTGGTGGGCTGGTACGGGCTGTGGCGGGCTGGAGCGGGCTGTGGTTGGTTGTGGTGAGCTGGGACGGGCTGACACGGGCTGTGGTGGGCTGTGGTAAGCTGGGACGGGTTGTCGTGGGCTGGGACGGGCTGGGACTTTTTGTGGTGAGCTGGGACAGGCTGTGGTGGGCTGGAACGGGCTGTGGTTGGCTGGGACGGGCCGTGGTGGGCTGGGACGGGCTGGGACGAGCTGTGACGGGCTGGGACGGGCTGTGGTGGGCTGCGGTAGGCTGTGGTGTGCTGTAGTGGTCTGTGATGGGCTGGGATGGGTTGTGGTGGGCTGGGACGGGCTGTGGTGGGATGGGACGGGCTGTGGTGGGCTGTCGTGGGCTGGGACGGGCTGTCGTGGGCTGGGACGGGCTGTCGTGAGCTGTGGGGGCCTGGGACATGCTGTGGTGGGCTGGGAAGGGCTGGGACGAGCTGTGACAGGCTGGGATGAGCTGTGACGGGCTGTGCTGTGCTGTAGTGGCCTGTGGTGGGCTGGGACGGGCTGTGGTGGGCTGGGACAAACTGTGGTGGGCTGGGACGAGCTGGGACAGGCGGGGACGGGTTGTGGTGGGCTGTGGTGGGCTGGGACAGGCTGTGGTGGCCTGGGACGGGCTGTGGTGGGCTGCGGTAGGCTGTGGTGTGCTGTAGTGGTCTGTGGTGGGCTGTGGCGGGCTGTCGTGGGATGGGACGGGCTGTCGTGGGCTGGGACGGGCTGTCATGGGCTGTGGGGGCCTGGGACATGCTGTGGTGGGCTGGGAAGGGCTGGGACGAGCTGTGATGGGCTGGGGCGAGCTGTGATTGGCTGTGGTCTGTTGTAGTGGCCTGTGGTGGGCTGAAACGGGCTGTGGTGGGCTGGGACGGGCTGTGGTGGGCTGGGACAAACTGTGGTGGGCTGTGGTGGGCTGGGATGAGCTGGGACAGGCTGAGACGGGCTGGGACGGTCTGCGGTGGGCTGGGATGGTCTGCGGTGGGCTGGGACAGGCTGCGGTGGGCTGGGACGGGCTGTGGTGGGCGGTGACGGGCTGTGGTGGGCTGGGAAGGCCTGGAACGGGCTGCAACGACCTGAGACGGGCTGTGGTGGGCGGGGACGGGCTGTGGTGGGCGGGGACGGGCTGTGGTGGGCTGGGACGGGCTCTGGTGGTCTGGAACGGGCTGTGGTGGGCTGGGAAGGGCTGGAATGGACTGTGGTGGGCGGGGACGGGCTGTGGTGGGCGGGGACAGGCTGTGGTGGGCTGGTACGGGCTGTGGCGGGCTGGAGCGGGCTGTGGTTGGTTGTGGTGAGCTGGGACGGGCTGACACGGGCTGTGGTGGGCTGTGGTAAGCTGGGACGGGTTGTCGTGGGCTGGGACGGGCTGGGACTTTTTGTGGTGAGCTGGGACAGGCTGTGGTGGGCTGGAACGGGCTGTGGTTGGCTGGGACGGGCCGTGGTGGGCTGGGACGGGCTGGGACGAGCTGTGACGGGCTGGGACGGGCTGTGGTGGGCTGCGGTAGGCTGTGGTGTGCTGTAGTGGTCTGTGGTGGGCTGGGACGGGCTGTCGTGGGATGGGACGGGCTGTCGTGGGCTGGGACGGGCTGTCGTGGGCTGTGGGGGCCTGGGACATGTTGTGGTGGGCTGGGAAGGGCTGGGACGAGCTGTGACGGGCTGGGGCAAGCTGTGATGGGCTGTGGTCTGTTGTAGTGGCCTGTGGTGGGCTGGGACGGGCTGTGGTGGGCTGGGACAAACTGTGGTGGGCTGTGGTGGGCTGGGACAGGCTGTGGTGGGCTGGGACGGGCCGTGGTGGGCTGGGACGGGCTGGGACGAGCTGTGACGGGCTGGGACGGGCTGTGGTGGGCTGCGGTAGGCTGTGGTGTGCTGTAGTGGTCTGTCGTGGGCTGGGACGGGCTGTCGTGGGCTGGGACGGGCTGTCGTGGGCTGGGACGGGCTGTCGTGGGCTGGGACGGGCTGTCGTGGGCTGTGGGGGCCTGGGACATGTTGTGGTGGGCTGGGAAGGGCTGGGAGGAGCTGTGACGGGCTGGGGCAAGCTGTGATGGGCTGTGGTCTGTTGTAGTGGCCTGTGGTGGGCTGGGATGGGCTGTGGTGGGCTGGGACAAACTGTGGTGGGCTGTGGTGGGCTGGGATGAACTGGGACAGGCTGAGACGGGCTGGGATTGGCTGTGGTGGGCTGTGGTGGGCTGGGACGGGCTATGGTGGGCTGGGACGGGCTGTGGTGGGCTGGGATGGGCTGTCGTGGGCTGTGGTGGGCTGTGGAGGGCTGGGACGGGCTGTAGTGTGCCGTGGTGGGCTGGGACGGGCCGTGGTGGGCTGGGGCGGGCTGTGGTGGGCTGTGGTGGGCTGGGATGAACTGGGACAGGCTGAGACGGGCTGGGATTGGCTGTGGTGGGCTGTGGTGGGCTGGGACGGGCTATGGTGGGCTGGGACGGGCTGTGGTGGGCTGGGATGGGCTGTCGTGGGCTGTGGTGGGCTGTGGAGGGCTGGGACGGGCTGTAGTGTGCCGTGGTGGGCTGGGACGGGCCGTGGTGGGCTGGGGCGGGCTGTGGTGGGCTGGGATGGGCTGGGACGGGCTGTGGTGGGCTGGGACGTGCTGTGGTGGGCTTGGACCTGCTGTGGTGGTCAGGGACGGGTTCTGGTAGGTCCGGGACGGGCTGTCGTGGTCCAGGACGGGCTGTGGTGGGCTGGGAAGTGCTGGGACGGTCTGGGACGAGCTGGGATGGGCTGTGGTGGGCTGGGACGGGCTGTGGTGGGCGGGGACGGGCTGTGGTGGGCGGGGACGGGCTGTGGTGGGCGGGGACGGGCTGTGGTGGGCTGGGATGGGCTGTGGCGGGCTGGAGCGAGCTTTGGTGGGTTGTGGTGAGCTGGGACGGGCGTACACGGGCTGTGGTGGGCTGTGGTAAGCTGGGACAGGCTGTGTTGGGCTGGGACGGGCTGTGTTGGGCTGGGATGGGCTGGGATGCCTTGGAAGGGCTGTGGTGGGTGGTGACGGGTTGTGGTGTTCTGTGACAAGCTGCGACGGTCTGTGGTGAGCTGCGACGGTCTGTGGTGGGCTGGAACGGGCTGTGGTGGGCTGGGACAGGCTGTGGTGGGCTGGGACGGGCTGGGACGTGCTGGGACGGGCCATGGTTAGCTGGGACTTTCTGTGGTGGGCTGGGACGGGCTCTGGTGGGCTGGGGTAGGCTGTGGTGGGCTGGGACGAGCCGTAGTAGGCCGGGACGGGCCGTGGTAGGCCGGGACGGGCCGTGGTGGGCCGGGACGGGCCATGGTGGGTTGTTATGGGCCATGGTGGGCTGGGACAGGCTGTGGTGGGCTGTGATGGGCTGTGGTAAGCTGGGACGGGATGTGGTAAGCTGGGACGGGCTTTCATGGGCTGGGACGGGCTGTCGTGGGCTGGGACGGGCTGGGACGGGCCGTGGGGAGCTGGGACGGGCCGTGGTGGGCTGGGACAGCCCGCGGTGGGCTGTGAAAGGTTGAGGTTGGCCGGGACGGGCCGTGGTGGGCTGGGACGAATTGTGGTGGGCTGGGATGAACTGTGGTGGTCAGTGGTGGGCTGGGACGGGCTGTGGTGAGCTGGGACGGGCCGTGGCGGGCTGGGACGGGCCGTGGCGGGCTGGGACGGGCCGTGGCGGGTTGGGACGGGCCGTAGTGGGCTGGGACGGGCCGTGGTGGACTGGGACAGGCTGTGGTGGGCTGGGATGAGTCGTGGCAAGCCGTGGTGGGCCGTGGTAAGCTGTGACGGGCCGTGGTGGGCTGGGTCGGACTGTGGTGGGCTGGGACGGGCTGTGGTGGGCTGGGACAGGCTGTCGTGGGCTGGGATGGGCTGTCGTGGGCTGGGACGGGCTGTCGTGGGCTGGGACATGCTGTCGTGGGCTGTGGGGGCCTGGGACATGCTGTGGTGGGCTGGGAAGGGCTGGGACGAGCTGGGACGGGCTGGGACGAGCTGTGACGGGCTGTGCTGTGCTGTAGTGGCCTGTGATGTGCTGTAGTGGCCTGTGGTGGGCTGGGACGGGCTGTGGTGGGCCGGGACAGGCCGTGGTGGGCCGGGACGGGCCGTGGCGGTTTGGGACGGCTTGTAGTGGGCTGGGACGAACTGTGGTGGTCTGTGGTGGGCTGGGACGGGCCGTGGTGGGCTGAGACGGGCTGGGACGAGCAGTGACGGGCTGAGACGGGCTGTGGTGGGCTGCGGTAGGCTGTGGTGTGCTGTAGTGGTCTGTGGTGGGCTGGGACGGGCTGTCATGGGATGGGACGGGCTGTGGTGGGCTGGGATGGGCTGTCGTGGGCTGTGGGGGCCTGGGACATGCTGTGGTGGGCTGGGAAGGGCTGGGACGAGCTGTGACGGGCTGGGGCGAGCTGTGATTGGCTGTGGTCTGTTGTAGTGGCCTGTGGTGGGCTGGGACGGGCTGTGGTGGGCTGGGACGGGCTGTGGTGGGCTGGGACAAACTGTGGTGGGCTGGGACGGGCTGGGATGAGCTGGGACAGGCTGAGACGGGCTGGGATGGGCTGTGGTGGGCTGTGGTGGGCTGGGACGGGCTGTGGTGGCCTGGGACGGGCTGTAGTGGGCTGTGGAGGGCTGGGACGGGCTGTAGTGTGCCGTGGTGGGCTGGGATTGGCCGTGGTGGGCTGGGATGGGCTGGGACGGGCCATGGTGGGCTGGAACGGGCTGTGGTGGGCTGGGATGGGCTTGGACGGGCTGTGGTGGGCTGGGTGGGGCTGTCGTGGGCTGTGGTGGGCTGGGACGTGCTCTAGTGTGCTGGGACAGGCTGTGGTGGGCTGGGACGAGCCGTAGTAGGCCGGGAAGGGCCGTGGTGGGCCGGGACGGGCCGTGGTGGGTTGTTATGGGCCGTGGTGGGCTGGGACGGGCTGTGGGGGGCTGTGGTGGACCGTGGTGGGCTGTGATGGGCTGTGGTAAGCTGGGACGGGATGTGGTAAGCTGGGACGGGCTTTCGTGGGCTGGGACGGGCTGCGGTGCGCTGGGACGGTCTGCGGAGGGCTGGGACGGTCTGCGGTGGGCTGGGATGGTCTGCGGTGGGCTGGGACAGGCTGCGGTGGGCTGGGACGGGCTGCGATGGGCTGGGATGGGCTGTGGTGGGCTGGGACGGGCTGTGGTGGGCGGGGACGGGCTGTGGTGGGCTGGGACGGGCTCTGGTGGTCTGGAACGGGCTGTGGTGGGCTGGGAAGGGCTGGAATGGGCTGTGGTGGGCGGGGATGGGCTGTGGTGGGCTGGTACGGGCTGTGGCGGGCTGGAGCGGGCTGTGGTGGGTTGTGGTGAGCTGGGACGGGCTGACACGGGCTGTGGTGGGCTGTGGTAAGCTGGGACGGGTTGTCGTGGGCTGGGACGGGCTGGGACTTTCTGTGGTGAGCTGCGACGGGCTGTGGTGGGCTGGAACGGGCTGTGGTGGGCTGGGACAGGCTGTGGTGGGCTGGGACGGGCCGTGGTAAGCCGGGACGGGCCGTGGTTGGCCGGGACGGGACGTAGTGGGCTGGGACGGGCCGTGGTGGGCCGGGACGGGCCGTGGTGGGCCGAGACGGGCCGTGGCGGTCTGGGACGAACTGTGGTTGGTTGGGACGAACTGTGGTGGTCTGTGGTGGGCTGGGACGGGCCGTGGTGGGCTGGGACGGGCTGGGACGAGCTGGGACGGGCTGTGGTGGGCTGCGGTAGGCTGTGGTGTGCTGTAGTGGTCTGTGGTGGGCTGGGACGGGCTGTCGTGGGATGGGACGGGCTGTCGTGGGCTGGGACGGGCTGTCGTGGGCTGTGGGGGCCTGGGACATGTTGTGGTGGGCTGGGAAGGGCTGGGACGAGCTGTGACGGGCTGGGGCAAGCTGTGATGGGCTGTGGTCTGTTGTAGTGGCCTGTGGTGGGCTGGGACGGGCTATGGTGGGCTGGGACGGGCTGTGGTGGGCTGGGCTGGGCTGTCGTGGGCTGTGGTGGGCTGTGGAGGGCTGGGACGGGCTGTAGTGTGCCGTGGTGGGCTGGGATGGGCCGTGGTGGGCTGGGATGGGCTGGGACGGGCCGTGGTGGGCTGGGGCGGGCTCTAGTGTGCTGGGACAGGCTGTGGTGGGCTGGGACGAGCCGTAGTAGGCCGGGAAGGGCCGTGGTTGGCCGGGACGGGCCGTGGTGGGTTGTTATGGGCCGTGGTGGGCTGGGACGGGCTGTGGTGGGCTGTGGTGGACTGTGGTGGGCTGTGATGGGCTGTGGTAAGCTGGGACGGGATGTGGTAAGCTGGGACGGGCTTTCGTGGGCTGGGACGGTCTGCGGTGGGCTGGGACGGTCTGCGGTGGGCTGGGACGGTCTGCGGTGGGCTGGGACGGGCTGCGGTGGGCTGGGACGGGCTGTGGTGGGCTGGGAAGGCCTGGAACGGGCTGGGACGACCTGGGACGGGCTGTGGTGGGCGGGGCCGGGCTGTGGTGGGCTGGGACGGGCTCTGGTGGTCTGGAACGGGCTGTGGTGGGGTGGGAAGGGCTGGAATGGGCTTTGGTGGGTTGAGACGAGCTGTGGTGGGTTGGGACGGGCTGTGGTGGGCTTGGACCTGCTGTGGTGGTCAGGGACGGGTTCTGGTAGGTCTGGGACGGGCTGTCGTGGTCCAGGACGGGCTGTGGTTGGCTGGGAAGTGCTGGGACGGTCTGGGACGAGCTGGGACGGTCTGGGACAAGCTGGGATGGGCTGTGTTGGGCTGGGACGGGCTGTGTTGGGCTGGGATGGGCTGGGACGCCTTGGAAGGGCTGTGGTGGGTGGTGACGGGTTGTGGTGTTCTGTGACAAGCTGGGACTTTCTGTGGTGGGCTGGAACGGGCTGTGGTGGGCTGGAACGGGCTGTGGTGGGCTGGGACGGGCTGGGACGTGCTGGGACGGGCTGTGGTGAGCTGGGACGGGCGGTGGTGGGCTGGGACGGGCTGTGGTGGGCTGGGACGGGCTGTGGTGGGCTGGGACAAACTGTGGTGGGCTGGGACGGGCTGGGATGAGCTGGGACAGGCTGAGACGGGCTGGGATGGGCTGTGGTGGGCTGTGGTGGGCTGGGACGGGCTGTGGTGGCCTGGGACGGGCTGTAGTGGGCTGTGGAGGGCTGGGACGGGCTGTAGTGTGCCGTGGTGGGCTGGGATTGGCCGTGGTGGGCTGGGATGGGCTGGGACGGGCCATGGTGGGCTGGAACGGGCTGTGGTGGGCTGGGATGGGCTTGGACGGGCTGTGGTGGGCTGGGTGGGGCTGTCGTGGGCTGTGGTGGGCTGGGACGTGCTCTAGTGTGCTGGGACAGGCTGTGGTGGGCTGGGACGAGCCGTAGTAGGCCGGGAAGGGCCGTGGTGGGCCGGGACGGGCCGTGGTGGGTTGTTATGGGCCGTGGTGGGCTGGGACGGGCTGTGGGGGGCTGTGGTGGACCGTGGTGGGCTGTGATGGGCTGTGGTAAGCTGGGACGGGATGTGGTAAGCTGGGACGGGCTTTCGTGGGCTGGGACGGGCTGCGGTGCGCTGGGACGGTCTGCGGAGGGCTGGGACGGTCTGCGGTGGGCTGGGATGGTCTGCGGTGGGCTGGGACAGGCTGCGGTGGGCTGGGACGGGCTGCGATGGGCTGGGATGGGCTGTGGTGGGCTGGGACGGGCTGTGGTGGGCGGGGACGGGCTGTGGTGGGCTGGGACGGGCTCTGGTGGTCTGGAACGGGCTGTGGTGGGCTGGGAAGGGGCTGGAATGGGCTGTGGTGGGCGGGGATGGGCTGTGGTGGGCTGGTACGGGCTGTGGCGGGCTGGAGCGGGCTGTGGTGGGTTGTGGTGAGCTGGGACGGGCTGACACGGGGCTGTGGTGGGCTGTGGTAAGCTGGGACGGGTTGTCGTGGGCTGGGACGGGCTGGGACTTTCTGTGGTGAGCTGCGACGGGCTGTGGTGGGCTGGAACGGGCTGTGGTGGGCTGGGACAGGCTGTGGTGGGCTGGGACGGGCCGTGGTAAGCCGGGACGGGCCGTGGTTGGCCGGGACGGGACGTAGTGGGCTGGGACGGGCCGTGGTGGGCCGGGACGGGCCGTGGTGGGCCGGGACGGGCCTTGGCGGTCTGGGACGAACTGTGGTTGGTTGGGACGAACTGTGGTGGTCTGTGGTGGGCTGGGACGGGCCGTGGTGGGCTGGGACGGGCTGGGGACGAGCTGGGACGGGCTGTGGTGGCTGCGGTAGGCTGTGGTGTGCTGTAGTGGTCTGTGGTGGGCTGGGACGGGCTGTCGTGGGATGGGACGGGGCTGTCGTGGGCTGGGACGGGCTGTCGTGGGCTGTGGGGGCCTGGGACATGTTGTGGTGGGCTGGGAAGGGCTGGGACGAGCTGTGACGGGCTGGGGCAAGCTGTGATGGGCTGTGGTCTGTTGTAGTGGCCTGTGGTGGGCTGGGACGGGCTATGGTGGGCTGGGACGGGCTGTGGTGGGCTGGGATGGGCTGTCGTGGGCTGTGGTGGGCTGTGGAGGGCTGGGACGGGCTGTAGTGTGCCGTGGTGGGCTGGGACGGGCCGTGGTGGGCTGGGATGGGCTGGGACGGGCCGTGGTGGGCTGGGGCGGGCTCTAGTGTGCTGGGACAGGCTGTGGTGGGCTGGGACGAGCCGTAGTAGGCCGGGAAGGGCCGTGGTTGGCCGGGACGGGCCGTGGTGGGTTGTTATGGGCCGTGGTGGGCTGGGACGGGCTGTGGTGGGCTGTGGTGGACTGTGGTGGGCTGTGATGGGCTGTGGTAAGCTGGGACGGGATGTGGTAAGCTGGGACGGGCTTTCGTGGGCTGGGACGGTCTGCGGTGGGCTGGGACGGTCTGCGGTGGGCTGGGACGGGCTGCGGTGGGCTGGGACGGGCTGCGGTGGGCTGGGACGGGCTGTGGTGGGCTGGGAAGGCCTGGAACGGGCTGGGACGACCTGGGACGGGCTGTGGTGGGCGGGGCCGGGCTGTGGTGGGCTGGGACGGGCTCTGGTGGTCTGGAACGGGCTGTGGTGGGGTGGGAAGGGCTGGAATGGGCTTTGGTGGGTTGAGACGAGCTGTGGTGGGTTGGGACGGGCTGTGGTGGCTTGGACCTGCTGTGGTGGTCAGGGACGGGTTCTGGTAGGTCTGGGACGGGCTGTCGTGGTCCAGGGACGGGCTGTGGTTGGCTGGGAAATGCTGGGAACGGTCTGGGACGAGCTGGGGATGGGCTGGGACGGGCTGTGGTGGGCTGGGACGGGCTGTGGTGGGCTGGGACGGGGTGGGTGGAATGGGCTTTGGTGGGTTGAGACGGGCTGTGGTGGGTTGGGACGGGCTGTGGTGGGCTTGGACCTGCTGTGGTGGTCAGGGACGGGTTCTGGTAGGTCCGGGACGGGCTGTCGTGGTCCAGGACGGGCTGTGGTTGGCTGGGAAGTGTTGGGATGGTCTGGGACGAGCTGGGACGGTCTGGGACAAGCTGGGATGGGCTGTGTTGGGCTGGGACGGGCTGTGTTGGGCTGGGATGGGCTGGGACGCCTTGGAAGGGCTGTGGTGGGTGGTGACGGGTTGTGGTGTTCTGTGACAAGCTGGGACTTTCTGTGGTGGGCTGGAACGGGCTGTGGTGGGCTGGAACGGGCTGTGGTGGGCTGGGACGGGCTGGGACGTGCTGGGACGGGCTGTGGTGAGCTGGGACGGGCGGTGGTGGGCTGGGGACGGGCTATGGTGGGCTGGGGTAGGCTGTGGTGGGCTGGGACGAGCCGTAGTAGGCCGGGACGGGCCGTGGTAGGCCGGGACGTGCTGTGGTGGGCTGGGACGGGCCGTGGTAGGCGGGGACGGGCTGTGGTGGGCTGGGACGGGCTGTGGTGGGCCAGAAAGGGCTGTGGTGGGCGGGGACAGGCTCTGCTGGTCTGGAATGGTCTGTTGTTGGCTGGGACGGGCTGTGGTGGGCTGGGACGGGCTGTGGTGGGCTGTGGTAAGCTGGGACAGGCTGTCGTGGGCTGGGATGGGCTGTCGTGGGCTGGGATGGGCTGTCGTGGGCTGGGACGGGCTGTCGTGGGCTGGGACGGGCTGTCGTGGGCTGGGACGGGCTGTCGTGGGCTGTGGGGGCCTGGGACATGCTGTGGTGGGCTGGGAAGGGCTGGGACGAGCTCTGACGGGCTGGGACGAGCTGTGACGGGCTGTGCTGTGCTGTAGTGGCCTGTGATGTGCTGTAGTGGCCTGTGGTGGGCTGGGACGGGCCGTGGTGGGCCGGGACGGGCCGTGGTAGGCCGGGACGGGCCGTGGTTGGCCGGGACGGGGCGTAGTGGGCCGGGACGGGCCGTGGTGGGCTGGGACGGCCGTGGCGGTTTGGGACGGATTGTGGCAGGCTGGGACGAACTGTGGTGGTCTGTGGTGGGCGGGGACGGGCTGTGGTGGGCGGGGACGGGCTGTGGTGGGCCGGGACGGTCTGTGGTGGGCTGGGACGGGCTGTGGTGGGCTGCAGTGGGCTGGGACGGGCTGCGGTGGGCTGGGACGGGCTGAGACGGGCTGTGGTGGGCTGGGACGGGCTGTGGTGGGCTGGGATGCGCTGTGGTGGGCTGTGGCAGGCTGGAACGGGCTGTGGTGGGTTGTGGTGAGCTGGGACGGGCTGACACGGGCTGTGGTGGGCTGGGATGGACAGGCACGAGCTGTGGTGGGCTTGGACGGGCTGTGGTGGGCTTGGACGGGCTGTGGTGGGCTGGGACTGGCTATGGTGGGCTGGGACGGGCTATGGTGGGCTGCGATGGGCTGGGACGGGCTGTGGTGGGCTGGGACGGGCCGTGGTAATCCGGGACGGGCTCTGGTAGGCCGGGACGGGCTGTGGTGGGCTGTGGTGAGTTGGGACGGGCTGTGGTGGACTGTGGTGGGCTGGGACGGGCTGCGGTGGGCTGGGACGGGATGTGGTGGACAGGGACGGGCTGTGGTGGGCTTGTACGGGCTGGGACGTGCTGGGATGGTCTGTAGTGGGCTGTGGTGGGCTGGCACGGTCTGGGACGGGATGTGGTGAGCTGGGACGGGCTGCGGGCTGGGACGGGCCGTGGTGGGCCGGGACGGGCCGTGGTGGGCCGGGACGGGCTGTGGTAAGCCGGGATGGGATCTGGTGGGGCCGGGACGGGCTGTGGTGTGCTGTGGTGGGCTGGGACGGGCTGTGGTGAGCTGGGACGGGTTGTGGTGAGCCGGGACGGGCTGTGGTGAGCCGGGACGGGCTGTGGTTAGCCGGGACGGGCTGTGGTGAGCTGGGACGGGCTGTGGCGGGCCGGGGCGAGCTGTAGCGGGCCGGGACGGGCTGTGGCGGGCCGGGACGGGCTGTGGCGGGCCGGGACGGGCTGTGGTGGGCCGGGACGGGCTGTGGTGGGCGGAGATGGCCTGGGACGGTCTGTGGTGGGCTGGGACATTCTGTGGTGGGCTGGGACGGGCTGGGACGAGCAGGGATGGGCTGTGGTGGGCTGGGACAGGCTGTGCTGGGCTGGGACGGGCTGTGGTGGGCTGGGACAAGCTGTGGTGGGCGGGGACGGTCTGTGGTGGGCTGGGACGGGCTGTGGTGGGCTGTGGTGGGCTGGGACGGCCTGTGGTGGCTGGGACTGGCTGTGGTGGGCTTGAGACGGTCTGTGGTGTGCTGGGACGGGCTCTGGTGGTCTGGAACGAGCTGGGACGGGCTGTGGTGGGTTGGACGGTCTGTGGTGGGCTGGGACGGGCTATGATGGGCTGGGACGGGCTATGGTGGACTGGGACGGGCTGGGATGGGTTGGGACGGGCTGGGACAGGCTGTGGTGGGCTGTGGTGAGCTGGGACGGGCTGTGGTGTGCTGGGACGGGCTGTGGTGTGCTGGGACGGGCTGGGACGGGCTGTGGTGGGCGGGGATGGGCTGTGGTGGGCTGTGGTGGGCTGGGACGGTCTGCGGTGGGCTGGGACGGGCTGTGGTGGGCTGTGGTGGGCTGGGACAGGCTGTCGTGGGCTGGGATGGGCTGTCGTGGGCTGGGACGGGCTGTCGTGGGCTGGGACATGCTGT